>NC_040887.2:16880710-17180710 GCF_900634795.4 Betta splendens | reverse complement strand
AAAATTAAATTTAGTCTGGAATGATTTAACCGAAAAAAAACGTCTTCTTCTAATGTTTACTTTACTGATCATTCTAGTTAAAGATCATCTTGCTGTTCTTCATTGTATTAATGTAAAACACAGTAATGTGGTAATAACAATGTGATCCTACACCTCCGCTGCACTGTGTGTATGCCGGTTTATGCCGTTGAGGCAGAATGAGGTACCTGGCCGGGGAAGGAGGCCGATCCAGGCGTGGATCCTCCAGAGTGACTGGGAGAGTTGGGGAGAGACTTGCAGGCCTGCAGCGCCGCCTGCTTCCTCTGAGCTACGATCTTCTGCGAGGCTGAAAATCAACATGACTAATCAGTTTCGTCAACATTCAGCCTGTCTTCTCTGCATATTGAGTCAACTCACCCTCTGAAAAGACGCGATCGACATTGAACCCGTAGGTGGCGCAGGTCTCGTAGAACAGTGAGTGACGCACATCAATGCATAACTGTCTGGCTCTCTGGTCCTCAATCACTCGGGGGTTGGTGCTACTGATTTTATCTGAATTTAAAACAGACTCATGAATATAAAATGACCACTATCTGTCTACTGTAAGTGTATGTAAAGCTGTGATTCATTGTGATTAATATATTTGTACTGCCAAATCTTTTAAACTCTCTTTTAAAATCTTTTTTGTACTTTTTTTGTACTCTATACATTCTGAAATATAGCTAGCTAGTTTATGTAAAAATTACACACTCTGCACTGAAATCATTAGAAAAATCTAATTGTGGTGGAAGTTTCAGGAGTGATGATGTAGACACCGTTACTCTAAATTTATAATGAAGCTTTGTTTCCAGAAGAGTTTTTTAAATGCATGTGATGTATCCTGCTTGTGATGAGGCAGAAAAAAGGAAACTTTTGTGAGACAAGTTAAATGATGTTGATCATTAGTATAAAAATATATGCTGCTATCAGTTTAATGTAGTGAGAATTTGTAGATGTAAATGTTTTTTGTGTTGTAGCATCAAAGAGCAAATTAGCTATTACTTACAAAATACTATTTAATTGGTCTGTAAATTTGCTAAAGATATTTTTATATTAGATATTTATATTAGATATATAAGATATTTTTTTTAAATCAGAGATAAGTTCTGTGTTGACTTAGTTGGTTAATCTCTAAAATGGGTTAAAATATTACTGCCTGACTAGACTTTTAGCTGAGGATTGTTTCACAGTGCAGTCCTGCAGGTTGACTGCTGATTACTGACGCCTTAGTGCCTATATCTGGTCCAGGTTGCATTTTACTCTGCTGACCTTGCGTCCCGACCACTATGACGGGGGTGTCTGTGCGGAAGGCACTGAGCTGGCTGTAGAGTTTGTAGAGCTCCTGGAAACTGGCCTCATTCTCCAGACTGAAGACCAGGATCACTGCATCAACCCAGCTGCTGAACTGAACGGACAAGAGGAGGAGACTGAGTACACAGGCCTCTGACCACGCTGTCGCTCACAAACACACAAATACTGTCACAGAATCAAGCACCTGAGCGTCTGGAGCTCCAGGCTCCTCACGGATCAGTAATAAATAGCTCTGTCCATCCACCAGCACTTCCTTCTTATAGCGGCCACCTGACAAGGACAGAAGATGTGTAACTGTATATAAGGTCTGTTTGAAGATAAAAGTAAACAGAACCACTATCCACATGTTCTCACCATCAGGCCTCTCAAGTGCACAGTAGCTGCCTGTGATGTATTTGTTCACCAGGGCTGACTTCCCACTTTTCAGAGTTCCCAGAATTCCCTAAAAGAAGTAGAAACAAATTAACAACATGATCGAATGAATGAATTAACTGAATTAGCGTTACTTTAATGTAATAATATGCAGGTTACTTAACTACTGCCTTCACTTTAACTTTAAAAAGTCTACGTTTATACTCCTAAAACAATGTCATAAAAGTATTAACTAAATGCTTGTGTGTGTCGTGTGTGTACTATACTGTAGTTGGAAACGCACCAGTCTGAGCTCGGGGATGGATCTGCCCAGGGTCCACTCCTGGCTGCTACCGATATTTACTGGGAGGACACAGACAGAGACAAACGGGAAAAATGTTCATTTACAGAAAATGGCAGCAAGCGTAATGACTGTGGCAACGAAGGAGCTCCCCACATGCTGCTGCATCGTCACTGGAGGTTTGACTCTTTGTGACACTCAGGAGTCTCTCAACTAAACACCCAAGAGCTGCAGCCAATGCCTCTTTTTGCTACTCAATAAATCCACAATACAATAAAATGTAAATAACATTAAAACCTATCAATAGGATAATAAAAAATTACAAGCACATTTAATTAAGGAAAACATCACAAAAAAGTCAAAAGTAAACAATAGTTACATATGTACATATACAGACCTAAGTAAATTTGCCTGTTTCATACACTAAACAATCATGAACAGCTACTTAAGCCAGAGGTGATAACAGCATCACCAGCTCTGCTCTTTTCTCATCTTTAAGGTTTAGACATCTGACCCGACCATCACAACTACTGTAAAGTCCAACCTTCTAAAACCACACCTCAACCCAAAAACAGACCCTCAACGTTGTGAGGACATTCTTCAACACACCCAACACACCCTCTGCCTTTCTCCTTGTCTGCAGCTTCAATCTAAACCTGCCCGTTTATAACATCTTCTGTCGGATTGGGAGGAATTTTCTTGTTAGTTGTCCCAGTTGAGCAAAGCACACAAACGTACACCTCCTCATCCTCCTCCTCACCCCTTTGTTTCATCAGATTCTGCCTCTGTAGCAGCAGTAGCAGGAGCAGCAGTCCTGCCGGTTGCCATGGCAACACCTTCTCCTACCCTCAATGTGAGTGTGTGTGTGTCTGTGAGACACTTTATGCATGTGTGACACTGTGAATGAATGCAGCCACACACTCTCTCTCTCCCTCCCTTGGACCGACGCGCATGCAAACATGTTTGTGAAAGACGTGAGCTGTTGTACATCACAGACACCGACACACAGCTGGGAGAAAAACGACTCCTAAGCAACAGTCTCATAATGAATCCTTAAATATCCTTTTGCCACGATTTTAAATGCTTTACAGCAGCAGAGAGGGAAGCGACAGAACTCCTTATAGTGGGTGGATATCAAGGCTGGATTAGTAATGCTCCTGACTGGATCCACGACTCCCGTCCTGACACGGGTGAACACACATTGCCTCATATCTTCTGCCAATTTTCAGTTGGTTTATCTTGGTGGATAGAAGATTGAGGCAAACCCCACTCACTC
Source organism: Betta splendens (assembly GCF_900634795.4). Lineage (NCBI taxonomy): Eukaryota > Metazoa > Chordata > Actinopteri > Anabantiformes > Osphronemidae > Betta > Betta splendens. The sequence goes on along the minus strand of NC_040887.2, from coordinate 17,177,453 downwards.
TGGCTTCATGCATTCAAGCGTGTGTGTGTGTGTGTGTGTGTGTGTGTGTGTGTGTGTGTGTGTGTGTGTGTGTGTGTGTGTGTGTGTGTGTGTGGACCCCTGCAGCGATGTGAAATCGCTCTGAGAGGAAGTAGATTACGGCCGTTAAAGACGATTCTATTGTCAGTTGTCAGATCAAAGAACTTTCTGTCATCCGCTGCACTCGCAGCTTTGGGGAAATGTTTGTCGACATGTGACGACGACTGAGCCTGTGAATCTGAGTGGAGATGTGCAAAAAGACGAGCCCCACCCAGTTCCACTCTGGCTTATTTTAAATAAATGCCAGTGCACAGACGAAGCAGATGAGGTGTTTGTTTTGACTCTGGAGCTGAAGGTCTGACTCTGACAAAGGCTGTTGGGTAAATACAGATGAGAGCCGGGTTCAGCTGTGATGTTGTGTGTGTCTGTGTGACCTCCTACCTTCCTCCTCGCTGGAGTCTCTCTGTATATAAACCGGTGGTGCTGTGGAGGACGACCCCACTGACCCCGAGCTGCTCTTTGTGAAGATGCCGCTGATGAACTTGAGCATCTTCCTGTCTTTGGCGGAGCCTCGCTGGCTCTGCTGCGCCTGCTGGGCTTCCCTGGCCAGCCCCAGGTCCTCAGAGAGGCTGTTCAGGTCGCTGTTGTCCAGCGTGCGGCTTTTGCCTTTGCGTGTGGGTTTGGGGGCCTGGGTGGCCGGTGCAGGAAGCGAGGTCGAGCCCGTCTTCAGTTTGTCCTTTCTGGTATTATCTCTCATCATTGTGACCACGCCACCTCTGATCTCCAGGGGAATCCCATGTTGGACCTCATCCTGCAGGTCCCTCCATGCTTCGGGCCTGCTGGCTTCAGCCCACGAGGCCCTGCATGGGCCCGGTGAGCGCGTGGGCACACGGCAGTCCTTGCGGTCGAGGCTCTGGGCTGAGGTCGGGCTGCGCTCTCTGCCCTCTCTGAAGTCTCTTCCCCGTGTGGCCAGGCTGGTGTGAGACTTGAGCAGACTCACCGGGCGCTGTCCAGTGGGACGGAGAGGAAGACTGGTTCTGGTTGGGGTGTGGCTGGGCTCCACGCTGACCTCGGCCAACGGAGACCTGCATTGCTTTTCGTCTGGAGTGGAACGTCTCTTCTCTACTTGCATGAAATCATCAGGATTCTTCTGAAGTGATGTCCTCTCAGCAGGGGAGGAGACTGAGAGGGAGCAAGGTGGCTTCTCGTTCCCTTTACTCAGGACATCGACATCAGAGGCCAGTTTGCCTTTCAGAGGACTGAGGGTTGTTCTCTCTCCATCTTTAAGTTCGTTACCAACCGCAGCATCCTCAGCTCTTTGCGGTTGTCCTAAACCAGCGCCGGCTCCGTTCTCAGCCCGTACTCCGCTTCCACTTCCCCCCTCAGCTCTCACCTCAGCATCCTGGGCCTTTCCTCCCGCTCCGGCCTCTGCCTCCTTCCCCTGGGTGCCGTTTTTGGCTCCCCCTCCATTCTCCCCCACAGCCTCTACCTTGACCAGAGTGAGGGAGATGAGGTAGGTGGTGCGTTGGTGCAGTGTGCTGGCCTCGCTCATGTGGTCAGGCTTCAGTAGACACACAGGAGACGAATGACATCAGACCAACATGAAGAGCTGAGAGAGTGCCAGCGTGGGGGGACACCAACGAATGTGACAGTACAACAGAGACGCAAATCGGAGGGAGATTAAGTTTCTCTATGTGAGCTACAGCAGCATCCATCCCCCAACCCCCTGCTTGTTCCTTTGTTTCCGATATGAATTTCTCTTAGTAGCTGTAATTTATCTTGGACACAGAAAAGACAACCTTCAGCTGACTGTCAGTGCAGCACAAGCAGCTCTTTTGTTCGTAGAAAACACCCACTGCAGGCAGCTGCTGAGCAAAATAAGCTTCATGCCTCAGTCCTGGTGACCTTACTTTGCATGCACCTTTTTCTGTCCTCCACGTTCAATTCAGAATAACAAGTGTCCCGCAGCATACGTCATCAGCAATGAGACGAGCAGCACCTGTAAATAAAAAATGTGAGGCCTTAAACAATGCACTAATGTCACCGAGCGGAACGACACCGTCCACCCGCAGCCGTGCGCGGTCCGGTTCGGTTCAGATCACGCGCTCTCGCAGGCTTCACGTGTGCGCTGACAGCAGCATCCGTCCACAGAATGGCGGCAGAAAGGCAGGCAACGCGAGGAGACGCACAGCAAGGACATTCACCAGAGCTGACGAGGATGAGAGGGAGACGCCAGCAGCAGCAGCAGCAGCCCGGGCGGATATCTGAGGATGGATGACCGAGTCAGGGCGCGTCCGGCCATCACGCCTCTGTCGCTGTCTCCTGAACTTCCTGTGTCCTTCTGAGCGCATCGGGCGGTGAGCACGACAGTACGGAAGGATCCTCACGCTGCTCCCACGGCTGCCGTGGAAGACTTGGCGATTGAGACGCCGTTGTCGCACAGGTTGTACACACTCGCATCCTCACACATGGCAGCCCTTCTCTGTCACAACCACACCGAAAGGAATGTCCAGGGTGCGTGGATCTACCCGTTTCTCCTTGTTCCAATTTGTCCAGTTCGTCCATACATGCAGGCAGATCCCGTGTAACTCCTTCCTCTCCCTAGTTTATTCTGTGTGTCGTTCAGCCTGTGCAGAGTCCGCGCTCTTTATTGATCATCTTTCTCATTCCCCTCCCCTCCATGTTTCCCATTGCCTGAGAGGAGAGGAAAGGAGCGGAGAGGGGAGGGGAGGTGAAGGGAGGGGAGAGGAGAGGAGCAGGATTGTTGGTTAAGGCAGCCGTGCACACACGTGCTAGAACTGCAATGAAGAAAGAGTGCTTGGGGATGATGGAGCAAAAGGAGAAGGTTCACGAATAGTCAAAAATAAAAACCATTAGAAGAAAGAGGGATGCTTATTTGTGGGGAAATAACAACCCATTGGTGGGGTCTGATTCCTGCCTCCAGTTTGATCCAGATCCAGCCCCTGTCTCCAGCTGTAAATATGCTCATGAGAGAGCACTTCTGTGTGGCTCCTCCTCGATAGGAGGCTTGGCTTGTTTGTTGCTAAGGTGTTACAATCTTCCTGGCTCTGGTGGCGAAATCAACTCCTCTATGAGCTTCCTCCTCCCCCTCCTCCTCCTCCTCCTCCTCCTCCTTCCCTTCATTTGCTGCATTCCGTATTGCAATTGCTCTCAGGTTCGGTGTATAGAAATGGTACCAGAATTCTGTTGTGTGAGCATTTGGTTGTGTTTGTGTATGTGGTACATGTGAGTAAAAGAGATTTGCTTAGAGTGTATTGATCTGCCTATGGTTTACTACAGCCTGCGTTCATTAGCAGAAGTGGGTGAGGTCGGTGCTCACAGCATAAACCATGAGGGAACGAGAGCAAAAACACAAACCCACAGCAACGTTAGAACAAGTGTAAATTATAAAGATCATAATCCAGCATCTGTGCAGAATGAAATTTGAAGAAGACAAATTATTATAGCACAGCTGAAACCCTGTAATGAATCTTCCATTGAAAATATGTTTAAATAATTAATCAATATTTGCCAATTAGTCAATTGATTAAGCCAATTCTATGGACAACAGCACACAAGGATCTACAAAAATATGTCACACATTCATTATTTCGATTTTCAGAAGTTGTAGTACTAACAACAAAAAAAACCACAGTTCATTTGTAATCTCTCTCTCTCCCTCCATCATCTGACTGTCTACCTGCTCTGTCCTCCCTCTTTCCTTCAACAGAGGAAAGGACTCCTTACACCGAATATAAAGAACTCTGACAAGTATGTGTGGCTCAAGAGAAAAACACACCAGACCCAAGAAAATGATGACTCATGGCAGAAAACCCTGAATAAAGACTTCAGAAGCTACAAGGCAGTGGCTGCTAAAAGGTGAATCTACTTACTGTAAAACAGAAACCAATATGTAACCACACACACAATTCCCCACACCCACTGATGTTGATGTCAGATGGGCAGTGGCCAAGGTCATAGGTCAAGCTGGGTGATTTGTCATTTTTCTGTCCATCGTATCTGCTTCCCTTTGCCTCCACACTGCAGAGAACAACACAAGCCACATTCACCTCATCCTTTTCTCCTATTCCTATAATATTATCCCTTTATTACTGCCTGTGAGTTTGATAAGGTGGCCTTTTTTAGAATCAGTGAACTCTATTCAGAGACCCAGGAGTCACAGACACTGATCGTCACGTCAGTGCAGACACTTCAAAAGACTAATTATTCAAAAAAGGAAAAAAAGAATTCATTTACTTTTAATACATATGGGGATTTTCTCCTTGAGTATTTTAAGATGTGTTAGATCCTAAAAGACCTTAGCGCTCTAGCAATTCAACTGAAGGCAAGTATGAGCCACTTAAAGTACATTACTTGATTCTTTTGTTCAGGATCATCAGTTTTCTGAGTATCTTGTTTGCATAAAACACAATATTTACTATGAAATATTTGGTAAAAGGACTAAGTTGCTTTTACTTTCCTCCTTTGCTGGAGGAACATATGTGCAGATGCAGGTAGTTCTTCATTTATTTGGAATTAAAAGTTAAAAAGAGTAGATCGCTTTAACAGGAAATGGTGAGAAGTAGCAATATGAGGAAATGATGTCAAACTGATCAGCTCTACATGTGAAGGCCCTGTTTGTCTGAAAGGAAGTGGCTTTGAGGGCAGTTGCACACTGGCAGACAGGAAGCAGGTCGCAGAACAGATTCTTCCTGCTGCCATGGTGATGGCTGCTGTGGAGTTTTGCCATTGGTCATCTGTGTCCAGATGCTAAGTGATAGACAGACGCTAGCATGTTCCCAGTGATAGAAGATAGAATACTGGCCCTCAGAGCTAAATTCATACACACCCAGACTGCGGAAATGTAAACGACAAACACAACCAACACAGGAAGCAGCGAGGAAAATGTCAGTCTACCTTCATACGTTTGAACTAATGCATTTAACTAGGCATCCTGAAAGTCAGACCAACCAACTAGCTTTTAAAAACACAGGTAATATGCTGCTTTCCTGTCAACAACTATCTGATACACTTAAAGTCAATGGTATCAGAGCCACAGAAAGATGCGCTTACCTTGAATACTGGTGAGAAAAACCTTAAGGCCTGATCGCAGCTGCTGATCTTCCACCCTTTCAAACTGCTTGAAGAGTCTGTTGATTGCACTCTGAAGGGACTCAAACCTCTTGATCTCTGCTTTTATTGCAGTGGAGTTCACCGATTTGCTGTTGTTGCTCATCTTGATGTAGGCATTTGTTGTAAGCTGAAGCAATGTGCCCGCTCAGCCCATTTGAACTCCTGGCTGTTTGTTTCCTGACGAACACAAACTTGAGACGCACGAGCAGCAGAAAATGAAGCGTTGGAGGACCGGGGTGTCTCTTGCTCGCTTGCTCGCTCGCTTAGACCACAACGCCAGTTCTTGAAAACTGGCGTCTCAGTTTCCAGGTTTGAAATGAACTGAATTCACTTCCTTATTTCGCAGCACATGCTTCACTAGCATCTCTCACTGCTGTGCTACTGTAACTGAATCCCCAACTGATGGCTGTGAGTACAGAACCAATAATGTGAAAGGTCTGATGTGGTTGGGTCTAATGTGAGCTACAAATTGAAGGATATGCTTTAAACCCTTTCCGTCAGACATATTGGGCATGACAAGTCATATGTGTTCAATCCTCTAATAAGCAGAACTACTATGCGTAAGCACAGTCTTTTGTTCTTTTCATTTATACTCACTTTAATACACAAATTATGAACTACTTTAGTACTTAAAAGTATTTAGCATGAATCCAAATCAAATAATATATTATATTTAAAAAATATTTTTATTTTTAATTATTATAGCAACATATTATCAGCATTGTAATTTTTTGTAATGTGTTTGTGTTTTACAATGAATGCAGAAAACCAGGAAGGTGCAAAACATGACTTGTTTACATATTTATAATGTTTCCAGAGTAGGTTCGATCCCTTGATTTTATTCAGTGCTAAAACCAGTATAGATAATACACAATGAACTATGAGACACAATCTCTATTTACTTTGTACATTGTTAAAAATAATTACGTGACAGCTTGCTAAATGTTCTTTAGCTGCTAAGTTCAAGGTAATATTAATAAGAAACATTGATATAAGCGGAGCAAATTGTCACATTATAGATTTAGTTAGATAAATACATTACCTTGTAAAATACACTTTATTTATGTATACATATACTGAGCCAATAGTTAGTATCTCATTATTTCTCTGGAGCTGCCCATTAATTATGCTAGAGGCATTTAGCTGATCCGTTATTGTCTGCAACACCTTTTTCATTATTATAGCAGCTGTATTTGTCTTATTTCAAACGTGATGTTTCACAAAATCATGTATCTCCATAAATAAGCTTCTGCTCCATAGATGAGTTTTGTTAGTTGTTTGTCAGTAACTAATTGTAATATGTGATGTTTTTAAAAACATGTTTAACGTAACACAACTTTCTATACACCTGGATGATTTTTTGATCCTGGAAATTGTCCTTCTTTGCAACAGATTTTAAGGCGATGACGTTGGTCGACATCCTGACGTCATGTGTACGCTGACGTCGCCGGATACGCCTTCTCTGCTGACCAAAAACATTAGTGGTTAGACCTTATCCTTTCTGAGAGCCATACAGCAGTTTTTACGTTTTATTAATTCATCGGACTCTGGCGATAGAGGTCGTTCGAATATGGTCTGTGGCGGTTTCACTTGTTCCAAAAATGCGCTTTGTTCCCTGAATGTGGTTTACATGGTGAGTCTACAAAACGGGCCATCAGGCTAAGTTTGAGCTAGCTACATTAGCTAAGACTAACTAGCTCATGAATGAACTCGCCTAACGTTGTCTTCTCGTTTTGCTACAGCCTAAAATGTACTGATTGTGTTGCTATTTGCGCTTCACATTACAGCTTTCTGTTGGTATGTACTCGACTTTAATCGCTAGCGTACCTGTTAAATGCTTACGTATTGGCATGGTCGCTAGCTGTCTAGAGAGTTAATGTAGAAAGTAGCTTAGTTCTCTTGGCGTATTAGCTAACCCCACCTAGCATATCTGCTATCGCTACCCCTGTTTAAAGGTAGTCAGTGTGTCGGCTTTACGTGTGTCCACGTTAACTGGTGCCGACGTCCGGATGCCGTACTGGGTGCTCGTAGTTGCGGCAGCTCTCTGAAAGCAGGAACACGCCACATTAGCTTCCCTATCAATGTCGATTTGTCTGCTCGTCTTTCCGTGGTCTAAAAAAGTGATGAAAACTGCGTCTGAAGCTCTACATGAAATAATCTGACGCAGATTTGAACGTTTTTCGTATTATAGTCGGTATTTGGTTAGATCATATCCAGACAAACCGGCACCGACGGGGACAGCAACTGGCTGTCTCCCAGTTTCCAACAGCGGTCCTAAATACGGGCAACGAGTGCGGCATTCGGAAGTTGGGCACCTATTAACGTGGTCACTCTTATATTCGAAACAATGGTAAGGCCAGCTGAGCTATGAAGTGAATGTGACGTGCATGGGTGTTTTTTCCAGGTCGTCTCTTATCTTAGGGATATTGCACTAAGGCAATATAAAGGATTAAGACATGATTTTCTCGAAATGCTAGATGAACATATTGGGATCTACCGAATTCTGTGTTGCCTGTGCATGAGAGAGCACTTACTACATCTTAATTCAAGCCACATTAAATTATGATTAATTTAATTCCTTTTGAGATTTATTCTCTGACGTTAGCCCCCTCCAGAGCAGGCTAACCTAATTTATATCCACATAATTTGCAAGTTATTAGAAATTGTCTACTATAGATTTGGTTAAATAAATACATTCACCTTTGAATCAGCACTAGACAAGGTTAAAGCAATGAATGGACAAAATAACCTATTTTTTTTTGAGTAACATTTACTGGTGGTGGTCTTCTCTTAGGCCTTTATAGATTGGTCAACAACAGTTCAGTTCAGATTATACTTAGGTATATATATATAAAGAATAGTAAATCCATAAAGAATAGTGAATCTAAATTTATATAACCGGAAGGTGATACTAGTAGATACAGTAAACAACTTTTTTCTAGCTTTCTATGTTGGGATTGGCAAACATGATTAAGCCATGGGTTTAATAGGATAGTCAAGCCAGGATGTTTAACTTAATCTGGGTATTTCTGCTTTTTTTTTGTAGTGATTTTATAAGCTCATGTGACTTGTGATTGTTAACACATTAGCATCATCATCGTATTATTTATTAATGCTTTTTGAGGTTAGAAAAATAGCATTCCCCATATTATCAACTGAACTTTAGCTAATTATAAAAAGCTGTAAATTGTGGTGTCATGCTGAGTTGTTTTGTTCTTCTGCTCATTATATGTGAAGTTGTTGTTAACCATGTGATGGGCTCCTTCAGATACACACTGCCTCAGCTGACTCTGGTTAACATCCTGTCCTGTGCTCACTACAGCTGGTTGGGCTGCTGCTGATTGGAGTAGCAGCATGGGGCAAGGGCTTCGGCCTGGTGTCGAGCATTCACATCATTGGAGGGGTTATTGCGGTTGGTGTCTTCCTGCTTCTAATCGCCATAGTAGGACTTATCGGGGCAATACACCACCACCAAGTCATGCTTTTCTTCGTATCCTTTGTCATCCCTACCTTCTTGTGTGTACCTCCAACTTTGACAGCGATCAAATAATTTCCCTCTGGGATAAATATTGAATCTTTTGAATCGTCATAATTTTACTGTTCAGACAGTTGTTGTCAGTTTGCTATGAGAGTCATTTGTTTTTGCCATGTTGGTGCACTGTTGCGTCTTTGACTCTTCTCCAGTACATGGTCATCCTTTTCATCGTCTTCCTCTTCCAATTTGGAGTTTCCTGTTCCTGCTTGGCAATGAATCGTGGGCAGCAGGTGAGAAGAATTTGGCCAATAATCAACATGATAATACATTGACTCAAATTTATGTGTATATGCAATTATAATGTTTTCTTTCCCCAGGAAACACTTTTAAACTCTACTTGGGGAGTGTTGGACGACAAAACAAAATCAGGCCTGGAGATCCAGCTGAACTGCTGTGGGCTGCTCAACACTACCAGTACCCGCGCTAAGTATGAGGAGGATGTGAAAAACTGCCCTGCCGTATGTTTCACTGTAAAATCTTTTCACATTTGCCTCATTTTGTTGTTCTTGAGCTAGTTTCTAGTAATAAACACTCTCTATTTTTTAAATGTCAGGCTTGCAAAGAGAACAGCTGTTCAACCTGTGGGGAAATGATGCTACATCATGCAACAGAAGCTCTGAAGATCCTTGGTGGTGTTGGACTCTTCTTCAGCTTTACAGAGGTCAGTGTCTGGTCTCAGCAAAGTTTCCTCTTGTCAAGTCTGATTTAAACTGAAACTAGCACGAAGCACCCTGTAGCCTATTAAAATTGACTAACCAATATGTTCAGCATGTCAGTATGTACCAACACAAACACTGGAACCTCAGAAATAAGGAGTACTGTAATTCTCTGTTTACAGATTCTTGGAGTGTGGCTTGCTGTGCGCTACAGAAACCAGAAGGATCCACGAGCCAACCCGAGTGCTTTCCTATAGTCTGTCCCACGTACACAGCTCTGTACCATAGGTGCAGTTTGAGACACAGTGGTACACACACACACACACACAGTAACGCACATTTAGAGGCAGACACTCAGTCATACACAACACAGAACAACCACAAGCGCACACAGAATCTGACAGAAACACACACCTCCACCTGAGACTAAGAACCACACAACACAGGCCAAGCTGGATACTTATGTATGAAAGAGAGAGTTGTAATACCAAGAAGCTCAACTTGTTGGTATCATGACCTAGCCTTGATTTGAGTACCAGACCCCTCGATGGTGGCCTGCTGGATCAACTACGTGACAAGCAACGAGAAATTCCTGCATGTGTACCTGCACCTGCAAAGCATAGGGCCTCTTTGTCTTTGATTTCATTCCATGCACCAACCAAATGACTGTGGCTCTTAACGTATCTTGAATTTTCCTCTAGTCTCTAATGTAGTGCCACCACGTAACCACAGAAACGTTTCTCTGATCAGTGCAATCAGTGATGTGTAGAACTTCTAATGCTCAGCCCAGTCAGTGTCCTGAGAGTGAATGACCTCGGGAAGTAAAACCTGGTCGTGAAATGTAAAGTAGTTTTTCAAATATGTGTGTTTTTTCACATGGCACTAATATTGAACTTTAACAGGTTTTAGGATCGATGTTAGGTAGCGTAATTGCTAGTCATTGGGGTTCATATATTTATGAATTGTATCTGAGCCAGCTGAGTTTTAACAGTCAGATGTTAGGATGCCAACGGACTGCAGCCTAGATGTTGTATATAACCTATTAATGATGTAATTCTCTGAAACCAGTCTTGATGACTTTTGCAATGTACTCGCCCCATTTCTTTTAAAGTTTGTGTAACTAATTAAGTTCACAATACTACTGTATAAAATCTTCCTTTGTATCCCAGTTGTTTAGCTTAGAATAGAGCGTGGATGATTCTAGTGACGGCACCTCCCGTGTTGTAGGATGACTGGACGACAGCAAAGATGTTATTTAAAATAATTGGGCTGTTTAATGCAAACCTCTTGTTTTTGTAGTAGTCATCATGGAAATGTGATCTTGGTTGCAATTTGTATGTGTATGTCATTGTTTTAAACCTTTTTGTAAATTAGTTCAGTTTGAATAGTTGTGTTCTCCATCGTTATCTGCTCTTTGGTTCATCAGTGTTAAAATCTTTGTAAAGAAAATCTTGAATATTAGCAGTTATTTAAGTTAAATGATGCGTCAGGCTAAAGTTATGTTGAGGTTTTGATGATGTAATGTTTAATGTTTGACATTCTTATTTTTAAGGACTAATGTAACATATAATCATGTCTTACTTGCTGATCTGGGTTTTCCTGCTGCTGGTGCTGGAGTTTTGACAAGTCTTAAGCACTATGCCATAAATTTCACCTCACTTTGAATTTGTGTCCACTTGTTATTCAAATGTATCTTTAATTTTTGAGACTTAATTTTCCAAATAATAAAATCTCAAATTTTGATGTTTCTTTATGTCATAGTTCTGACATCATGTCTGGTGTGGATATACTCTGCTAGGGAGCACATTTATGTAAGTGAAATGTGCCTGATCAGGACTTTGGGTCTTGACTGTGGCTTTATAAACGGCATTGTATTGTCTATTATATCAGCACGCTCTGCTAAGGGTCTGATGCCAGTCCACACCCTGTGATGCATGTCCATATGCCGAGTGTATTAGCTCAGAGAAACTCACCAACAGCGATGGCCATCTGGCTTCCTCCTGATGTAGCGTGGGTACAGTGAGCACATGAAACAAGGTTTTAAAACATTTGGTTCATTATATCACAGCATTGGAGAAAGGTTTTTTACAAGGTTTAGTAATACATGGAAAACTAATTGTGTATATTCCTCCTGGTGGGGGAACGGTGCTGTACTGATGGGCACTGTGGCCTCACGGGCTGATTCTCGGGCTCGACCAGGTGCCAGTAAGTGTGAAGTTTTCCTCTACAGTCCAAAGACACTCAGGCAGGTTGATGGGAGGTTGCCCGTAGGTGTGAATGGTTGGTTATCTGTGTGTGGTGGACCGGTCCAGGATATTACCCCGCCCTAATGAATATCCACAATACCCAGCCTAGATGAGGCAGCACCAATACATGTGCTGTATGTGCATCCTATAGGTCAAAGTGATGAAGGAATTTAAGCATAATTTGTTATTAAACTTACCAAACTCTGATTAACTAAGTAGACACTGATTAACTGGGAAATGTTTTGGCCACCAAAACAAACAAACAAACAAACAAACAGCCTCTTCCTGGAGATATTTAAAAACACTACTACTACATTTAAACAAGCTCAAGGCTTATAAGCCAACAACTAACTAAACTAACTAACTAACACAAATGCAACCAATAAGACCTACAGAAAAAAAGATTAACAGGAAAACGATAAAGATGCAGACAAAGGAAAATATCAGTAACATAGAGGAAAATAATCTGCAAAGCACGAGTGAAAGTATTTTAAGAAGAAATATCCAACCGACATGAACTAGAAGCAGACTGTTACATATAGAAAGGCAAAATGGGTTTATTATAATACCTACTGTTATTGTTTCCAGTATCTGCAACAGCAAGTGGAATTTCCTTAGAAACAAGATCGTTATCCTCAATCCTTGAGGATAACGATGTGGTTTTAGTTTTTTAGTTATAATAAACTAATTTATTTATGTAATTGTTTGGAAAATGTTATAACAACATCTTGTCGAGTGTTAAACCACATCAGAGATGCCCAGAAAACGCTAACAGGAGAAAATCAGGAAAGGTGAAGTGATGGTGGAATCTGGGTTGACATTACATTAAACATTACAGTACATTGGATCCTCATTTCACAAACATTACTTCATTAGCATTTGTCTCTACATGCAGCATCATTAAAAAGCAGCCTCCCACACAATGTACCATGGTGCAGTCATACATTAAGACACCTCCAGAACAGTTTATTCCTGTGCTGTGAACTCATGCTAATTACTACAGAAGAGCTGGAGTTGCTTTGTACTGCAGCTCAGGTGTGTTACGCCCAAACTAAATCCATGTGTAACACGCTGTGGGAAAGATCAAGATCAGGGTGAGTCTGTTTCAGGCTGAAGGAGACCAAAGCATGAGACAAAATGGGTTCTTTTGGCCTGCGTCTGCTGGTTGCAGCATCGTTTACAGTGTCACACTCTTAAATGATGATACTTCTGATGTTTTCTACGTTTCCCCCACAGTCTCTTAGCCTGTAATGTCTGCTGATCCTGCATTCAATTCAAGAGACTATTCTTTAAATCAAAATCCAAGTAAGGTTAATGTTTAATATTGGACATTGTAAAGTAGATAGTAATTGTAAAGTAGATGCATAAATAAATCAATAAAAATATACGTAAATGAGATTCCAGACTAGATCGGAATGACATGATGGTGATGGTATCGTCTTATATCAAACATTTTGATTATTTTCCCAAACCTGTTTAATTTCTTCAATACAAACATTTTTTTCTGATAGCTCTTTATTTTTGCATTGTTTAAAACAAACAAATAATCATTTATTGTTATTATTTATTGTGGCATGTGACTCTTCCAAGCCGCTTTACTTTATGAACTCAGTTGTATAATAAATTACAGCTTCTGCTGCTACAGCTACATGTATTTATCTACCAGAGGGGAAAGGTTTATAGTTCAGCCCTTTTTCTTTTCTGTCTCATATTTTCTCCTGTAATCAATAGCGAGAAACAAAGAGGACGTATTATTTATATCTGATCTGATCCAGTATCACAGATAATACGTCTTGGGCCAGTCGGTACCTTCAAACAGATAAACTCACCAAAAACCCTTTAACCTATGGTTTATAGGTATTTATTACCGGTCATCATACAAACACACACACACGGTCGAGGCGTAGTTCATACTTCGCGGGCTCCTCGTGCATGTGGCCGCAGCGTCCACGTCAGCAGCAGATCAGCACCATGGACAGCCGCGCCTGGTCAATAATAAAGAGCCAGAGCTCCTTCGCTTCCCAGCTGCTTCCAGCTGCTTAGCGCGTGGGGAGAGGCTCAGCACCCACCGGAGACGGATGGACGGGTAGAGGGAAACAGCGATGGGTTCTCCAGACAGTCGAGGGTCCTTCTCTACTCGAGGTTCTGCTTTTTCTTCTCTCCATTCCGGAAAAGGCGGCTACGTCGGTTCAATCTCCAACCGACCATTTCGAGGATGGAAATCAGCGCCAGCTGCATCACCACCATCTATCTGATCCAATAATCAATGCCATTACTGCTGTGTAATTGGTCACGGATGCGAAGATATCTTCATATGTCTACCTTGTCCGCCTCTCCAATTAGAGGAGTCGCTGGTTGCTTTTGTTTTTATTGTGATTATCGTTATTTTCCTGCCTCTTCGGCGTTTCAGCGCTGCCTGTGCCATATTTTCTGGCTTGCAATGAGATGTTGATGGACATCAAGCGGAGACGTTGGGCTTCTGAGTGATTTTTGTTTCCACGCACAATTAGGTCCGTGAAAATGCAAATAAGGAGGATTGTGTCGTCGATCTCGATTCGGATTTTGAGGTTGGACGGTGCCAAGTGTTCGTGGATCAACCAGGGGCTTCACAAAAAGGAAATGGAATAGAGACAGAAAAGGTGACTGTGATCTGACGAGTGGCCCACATCTGAAAAACAACATTCATATTATAACCAAGTTCAAACTTCAATTTCATGACTCTGCTTTTTTTTGGATTATGATTGTTGACGGGAGTCCCAGCTGTGACTTTGTGGATGGCATGTCGTTGTATTTTACGTCCCATCATCTATTCCCTGGCTTTGGCTCGCTCTCGGCTCCACTCATCCACTCTCTCGCAGTCTTCTGCTTTGGGTAGCAAAACATGTAGGCTATTTTTGCTGCAAGCCCAGTGCATCTGAAAAAGACGGTGCCTTTGAGAGCAGTAGTGAAGAAAATGGGCCGTGGAAATCACAAAAACGGTTCAAGTAGTAATGTCCTTTTCGAGGTGCGCGGAAGATGCATCAAGAGAGCGACTGCTGAGATGTTTGAGTAGCCTAATGAATATTGAAGGAGTGAGTTGGTCAGGAGAAACGGAAAAATCTTTCATCCGCATTGGCTTGGAAACACGTGCCATCAGTGGAGCAAGAGCCTTTATTCCTCTGGATGCTCATAATTATGGTGTTTCAGGAAACTACGATCAAATAAAAACACAGGGCGTTTGAACATTATTACACTCAACAACAACAAATAATAATTATTATTATTCCAAACAAAGACCGACAATTCCCCTTTTATCCCAGTCTGGCGGATCCTTTATGTAGCCCAACATGTTCAAGTATCGGATCCGCATGTTTTTTAACGAACTGAAAGTCCTGGTGTTTATGCGATCAGATTCGAGGCAGTCCGGCTCAGACGCAGATCGACGCTCCAGCACCATGCGAGACCTGGGGATGCGAGGCTGCGGTTGGCCGCCTTTCGTCGACTGCCATTCCCGCGATGACGAGGAGGAGTACTACGGCAGCGACCCGCGGCCCCGGAGCCTGGCGTTCGAGGACAAGGAGCCCAAGCTGCAAGTGGGCCTGGACGCAGTGTCCCTGGCCAGCACGGCCAGCAGCCTGCGAACACCCCAGTGCCGAATCTGCTTCCAAGGCCCAGAGCAGGTAGACGCTGCTATTAATGCTGTGCGGGCGGACAGACGAACGCCTTGTTTGTTTCGGATGTGCTGCACAGAGACATAGGAATGAATCTGATTCAGTGGATGAGCTACAAACATCCTTTATCCATCTCGACTCTCATCTCTAGTTCCTTAAAATAAAAATAATGTGATTTAGGGTTCTGGTAATTGTGAAAAATAGTTCATATCACCAAAAATTCACAAATGCTTAAGACAATGCAGCTCACAACAACCTGTGTTTTTACAGCTGCAATTCTGAGCCAGTCTTTGTCTTTCTGTGTCTGCACTGAGCTCTGATGAGCAAAATAACACTGTTTCCATAACTAAGGTAATCAGTGGTGTAATAGCAGCAGTTCCCACATATCTGAAATCTGGCCAGCATAACAACAAAGTTGGCCAATTAGGTCCGCAGGATGACAAACAGAGCGAGAGTGGCTGAATATGCATGAGTCACATCGTTTTGTAAATGTAAACCAACTGCCCCTTGACGGCGTGTGTCACAGAACAGGATGATCAAACATCGCTGTTCTGGCCACACTCGTGTTGACTGAGCTGATAGATGACAGACTTCATTCATTTGTTTCTCCCTTGCTATTTTTTTTCTATTGTACTTGATTTCGAGTGGAGGACCGGAGCTCGGCTTTGGTCTGTGGCCAGGTTTCGGTCACACCAGATGTGCAGAAACCTGCTGCCTCGCTCAGCAAGTCGTCCTGAAGCCTGAGTTAATTAGAAACAATGTAAATTCAGTAGGAGCACAGATGGATATTACCAGTTAGTCACTTCCTTAAGATAGGCGTGTAGTGTTATTACAGCCCATGTGCTAATATGTGACATCTGCCTCAGAGTTCCCATTGTGAGTCGTACAGATCCTCTGTGTTTGTCGGTTCAGGCCTGTTTCCTGATGTGGCAGACGGGGATCAGTCCCAGGTTTTATCTTTTCCTGCTTAAACATCATTCCCCAATCAAGGGGGATGTGTTGGTCTGTGGGTGACTCATCATGCAACATGGCTCTGAGCTGTCTGTTTTAGCTACAGACAAAGAGGAAGCAAACAAAGCACTGAAGGAAAACCTGAGACACACTCTGCCACTCACGCTGCTGCTGCTTGGATGAAGGGCTGTATAGCAACCTGGGGCAGGGTGCGAGTCACATGATCACGTTTGCCATTTTCTTATCATTTTGTTTTTTATGTAGGTCACCACAGGGGTCAGAGTCCCATCGCTGTCAGTGGCAGTTACCTACACAACCCTGCTTTGAGTAGTGCTGCTCATTTACTGTCTGTCAGAGGTGTCAGTGTGTGACACAGTGTAGCTGGATCTGGACTCCACTTATTGGATTAATAGAAGCCGTACCTGGTGCTGAACGCCCCTGTTGGATTGTCACATCTCCGTCCCCCCGTTCCCTACTAGGATCCAATAGTGTGTTTCCACACTATACCCACCCACCGCCTGGAGTTCAGCGTCATTTTGTTTGTCTACAGGTTAGAGCTCAGTGCAAAGGCCGTGTTCATAAAACAAACAAACATCTGGCTTCCTGCTCACGATGTGAAGTAATATTGAATTGAACAGTGCTGAGTAAGACTTGTGCTAATGTTGAAGTTC
The DNA here is from genome assembly GCF_900634795.4 of Betta splendens. Classification (NCBI taxonomy): domain Eukaryota; kingdom Metazoa; phylum Chordata; class Actinopteri; order Anabantiformes; family Osphronemidae; genus Betta; species Betta splendens. Next base: position 17,160,593 of record NC_040887.2, on the reverse strand, counting down.
GGCGCTGCACATCTGATAGACAAGAGCAGCTAAGAATCGTTTCTTTATCAATTCAGGCAACAACAGATTTTACAAAGATACAAAACAGATAAAGGTACAACTGGGGCCAAATGACAGAACCTTATATTCCTGTTGCCCAGCTGGAGTGAGCCATTCATCCCCTTTTCTGACACACCCTGAAGAAGCTCGTAAGCAGAGGACATTAAAGGCGGAGGGTAACAGTTGTTGACGTGATTTGGTTTCGACCACGATAATCAATACGAGGTCTTAGCTCCCCATCCTTCTTACCCACAAATGAAACCTGTCTCTACAGGAGAGAACAATAGGTGAATCAAGTCCCTGATCAACTTCTCCACAGCCGCCTGCTCAGGGGCAGTGGAACCGTAGAGACGTCCTCTAGGTGGGGCAGTTCCAGGAATCAAACCAGCCCATTGGTTGGAGGAGAAGTGGCTTCCCTCTGGTCTTGGTTCTGATTTACAGAAGACTCTTTGGGAATGTTAGTGTTCACCCCTTCCTCCTCAGTTATAACCTGCACGATAAACACAATGTTCCAACCCAGCACCTTCACAGAACGCTGGTCAATACAAAACTTATAGCTACAAGCAGAGAAAAGTAAACAGTTAGTGATTTAAATTATACCTTTCCTGTTCATTGTAGGAACAGGACAGGTGATGTTTGAGTGACTCTGCTTGACCTGAGAATGAGTGATGAAGTTGATAAGAGGCTGAAGAGTGTGTCGATGAGAAGTCAAACCGAGGAGCACTGGGCTGAGGGAGCTGGGCAACGAGGCCCCACAGTAAAACAGAGCTGCGTCTTGCATCATCTCACGCTCTCCTCTGGAGTCAGCCTCCACTGACCCAACTGCATCCAGTCAGGAAATGTAGACTCGGGAATAGGAGTACAAAGATAACACTGCTCACTGTAACATCCCGGTGGAGGAAGACAAGGTTCCTGTTCCTCCTGTAGCCTCACATCAGGCAGGAGGATCCAGCAGAGGGCTGTATTAGCTGCAGCATCCATGAAAGCCGAACACTCCCAGATCACTCTGTTAAATGGAATTGTCTTTTAACAACACCTCCTCTACCTCTGGATGTTGAGTAGACCAGTGGGTTTGCTCAGAATGCTGGTTGAATCATACTGTTTTATAAAGAGGGTAGACTTGGACTTGGTCAAATAGTGGTGTATAGCAGTGGAATCCAGTGTCTTGTGTTAATGCCAGGTACAGCTATATATCCCTCTGAATGAGCCGGGTCCCCAGAGACGCAGGTAACAAAAACAAACCAAACAAAAGGTGAAGGAAACAGAGTAAAACAGTCACCCACACATAACAAACAGGAGGTAAGAGAAAAGAAACAGAAAAATGTTCATTCAATTAAAGTTCACATCAAACAAAAACAACAGATGCTGAAAATCCTCTACCTGGTTAAAAATACGAGGTGAAGAAGGAAAAGCCCCAGTTGTTGTGTATTCGCTGATTTCATGGTTCACTGCTGTGGTTTTACTTATTCAGTTTGCAAATAATGTTTTCTGATGATCTAATGACTAAGTTGTTTGAATAAATAGATTTCGGGTGTTGTTTGGTGGTTGGTTACGCCAATAATGTTCGTGCCCAAAGCCTCTTTGGTAAAAGCCGTTGCTTTGGAGGTCTGTGTGTCCGTTATTTCTCCGTATTAAATAATGTGACGCTGTGGTATCTTTTCCTGCCTTCGCCTGCAGGGGGAGCTGCTGAGCCCCTGCCGCTGTGATGGCTCTGTGCGCTGCACCCATCAGCCCTGCCTTATCCGCTGGATCAGCGAGAGAGGCTCCTGGAGCTGTGAGCTGTGCTACTTCAAGTACCAGGTCCTGGCCATCAGCACCAAGAACCCTCTGCAGGTAACAGGATGGTATCTGCTCCACACACACACGCGCATTAACAAGAAACTGCTGAAAACAGGACCAGGAAAGGATGTGGTGCGTGGTCCTGGGAGGAATTATCTCTGTATTACACATATTATATATACCCATATTCAGGTGTATTAATATATATAGTGAGACGGGCTCCACTGTAAACTAGCTTTGGTTTTACTGTTCTGAGTGAACCTGTTAACCTTTATAGAGAACCACGGTGACACGTCTGGAGTTAGGGTTTCTTCTGTTGGCTTCTGGCCCTGTTGGAGGGAGATCCTCTGTTTGATGGCTCCATTCTTGCTGTTTGCTGGGCCTCCATAGGCACCACGTCCCTCTATGAGTCACTGAAGGCATCACAGTGTATCATCACTGTGGCTGCAGAGTGATCTGCTGGACGTAGTCACGCTCGGATGTTGGGACGCATTAAATTTGTTGTTCATTTTAATAATTATCCTACTTTTTATTGTTCTAGTGGTTGTTTTGGGTTTTGATGGTTGCATACTGTACTTTTTCTTTCTTTCACTGATTAATTAATTAATTCATTCATTCTTGCGGTTGTTGGTTGCACCCAGTTTAAGTAGGAACTTCTTCTTTTTGCCCTCCCCCTTTATTCTCCTTTCTCCCATCTCTCATGATGTCTCTCCTTTTCTGGTACAAACTGTGGACATAGTGGACAATAATAAGAATCATAGGTCACCAATCAAAAGGAGTGTCCTTCTTTCTCCTTTTCAGTGGCAGGCCATCTCTCTGACTGTGATAGAAAAGGTGCAGATTGCTGCCATCATTCTGGGCTCCCTGTTCCTCATCGCCAGCATCTCCTGGCTCATCTGGTCCTCGCTCAGTCCCTCGGCCAAGTGGCAACGTCAGGACCTGCTGTTCCAGATCTGTTACGGCATGTACGGCTTCATGGACATCGTCTGCATAGGTAGATACATACAGTAGTGTGTTTGAGGTGCCTGTATAGAATAACATTAATAATAATAGTAAATATTGCCCACAGTGTGTTGTTGTTGTTGTTGTTGTAGCGTGATATTTTAACTCAAGCTGGATGAATTGGTGGGCTTTCATACACTGTCCTTCACCTTGCTTCTCCTTTGCCCAGGCCTCATCATTCATGAAGGATCATCGGTGTACCGCATCTTTAAACGATGGCAGGCTGTCAATCAGCAGTGGAAAGTACTGAACTATGAGAAATCTAAGGACCTGGGCGACCCGGTGAGTCTGAGTAGTAAGATGGGGACTCGCAGCTCTCGCAGCAACCCTCACGGCCTGGCCAGCAGCAGCGAGCGACAGAGCCGGCGGCTAAGAACTATTCTCAACCACCATTGTGGATACACGATCTTGCACATCCTCAGCCAACTGAGGCCCAATGACCCGCGGATCAGCTCTGCAACCAACCGGGAGGTGGTGATGAGAGTCACCACTGTATAACGCGAGCCGGACCGACGCAGGCGAAACGAGTGGAGGGACTTAGAAGCCCATTAAATGCTGAACAGGAGCCCTGTGAGAAGCGTGATGGCTAGAGCATCAACCCACAGCACACACCACAGCTCCAGATGCTTTTTCAATAATGAAGAAAACTGATGAAAATAAGAACAAAACCGTTGGAAGGCATCCAACAGGAAAGGGGAAGCGGGTTTGAGCAGGCTTTATAATCCAACCCACCACAATGAGCCCTTTTTTCCTTTTATTCTTCCTGCTTTGATTTGTCTTTTTGGGGGATTTTTATTTTACTCACTTTGGTTTTGTACTGATGTATGATTTTTAGAGGAAATCATGTAACTTCATACACTCCAAGCGTTTTCCAGACAACTATATATAACGATCTTAGACTTTTTAACAAGTTATATGATGCTAGTAATACGACCGAAAAACTAATAAACACAAACGTGAAGGAGGCGTGGAGGAAACAACAATAACAATAAGTCATTAGAACCAAGAAAAAAAAGACAAAAAAAAAAGAAAGCGATGAGAAATCAGTGACCTGTAACCTTCCTGCAATAAACAGACATATGTACATTCACAGGGAATTTTGCATGGGTATATAATTTTATTTGTCATCACATAGAAGCACATGACAAATTTGCTCTACTTCAAATGGTGCTTGCCAAAATGAAAAAAAAGGATTTTTTTTGCATCAACGTTTTGTCATGAAAATGGCCATGTGTTCCATCAGCTAAAAGACAGATGGTTGCTGCTGTGTGCTGATTCAGATTTGATAATAAGTAAACTATTGGATTAAACGGGATCAACGATCTCCTACTAATCAGTCTCACTCTGTCTCTTCTTTGCTCCACCTGTAGCTTCATGCATGGTTTGGTTGAGTGTGTCGTGGTCTCTGTCTTTCTGATGTCAAAGTGTAGTGTGGTAAAGTTGTTTTAGGGAAATGAAGTGGGACATCATTTATTAACACCTATTTCTTTATCATTGATGACACGGTGTTGCAGTGCAGTGGGTAGCTATGGGTACTGGTGCCTCAAAGCAAGAAGGACCTGGGTTCAACTCCCAGGGCAGCCTAGGTGGCTGTGGAGTTTGCATGTCACTGACTAGTGTGGAGTTTGCATGTCGTGGGTTATCTCCGGGTTTCTCCAGATTCCAACCAAAGTCCAAAGACATACGCCATCAGTGTGGTTGTTTGTCCCTCTGTGTGGCTCTGCGATGGCCTGGCGACCTGTCCAGAGTGTACCTGCCTCTTGCCCTCAGATCGCTAGCAGCACCCCACCCCCCCTGGGCCCAGAGGTAAAATTACTTAGATACATCTTGAAAAAACTCTATTGATTGCAGACTGAATTTGCTGGGATTTTGAACTATTATTTATTAAATAAATCCAAGTGGACATGGACATTTTTGGACACTTTTTTATTGCAGTTTCTGATTATTGGATAGTTACTGATTTAGATGGGTTTAATATGTACAGTCTTCAACTGATTTTTTTTATACATGTAAAAACATTATTACAGATAACAGGTTTTCCATTGGTTTTCATTAGAAAAACAAGCTTCTTCTCCTGAACAGGCTGCCAACACTGACAATCAGTTGGCCTCATGAGAAAATTAGGCTAAACCAAAATGATGACTGGACATAAGTTTGTCTTGACAACTCATGAGTCTGGGTTTGAGATGACACAATGACCATAGGCATTATTTCTAAAATCTAAAGACTGGTATTTTCATACTACTTTAAATATAATAAATCTTTTTGATATAAGTAAAAGTTAACCTTGACCCACAATTGCATTGGACCAACTTTAAATGTGATGGCTCGGTGGCAGATGAGCTCGAGGCTAATGTGACTGCACAGTCTTCTTACTGCTTCTATGTAGTTTTCTGCTTCGTATATGTGAACACTGAGAAGACCGATAGGTTTGATCGAATGAGTGTAAACAAGAACTTCCTGATGGCTGGTAACAGCAGAGGGGCTGAAACATAAAGATGGTGGAGCCAGAGCAGCCCACAGAAAAGTGTCTGGTGGTTAAATAGGTGTCTGGAACAACAGGTTTGAATGAAGGCAACCCAACAATCAAAACAGGAAACATACAGAGCAGTGTTGTTCAATTTCTTTTAGTGATTCAGTTAGTTAATTTGGCCAATCACAGTGCATTGTGCAAACGTTTTTTTCTATTTTAAATTTGCAAACTGTGTTCATTCTGTTCCATTTTGAACCAGAGCTGAAGATAGTTGCAGTTCTATGTTTGGCCACAGAGAGGCAATGCAGGCCACAGCAGGGACTCCAAGGCTACAGTAAACATCCTAGAACCCCTGTATGTACAGACATTATATATGTATTACATCATGTTCTATATGTTACTGGTTTACAGCAACATATCATGAGTGAGAGATGGGACGGTAATACTCCAATTGTATGTTCAGATTACCTTGGGGCTGCCTGTGGTGCTGGCGGTAGACTAAGTCTAGAGGGTTTCAACTATTGTGCAACTACAGGCGAATGCTGCTGCTTTCAGTGTTGTTAAGATTCTAGTCCTCAAGTTCAGCTTTTGCAAGACGAGAAGATGGACAGGTTTTCCTGTGCATTGTGGCAGGGTCTCTCCCTGTCATGGAGGCAGAGTTATGTAAGTGGGGAGAGTCTTCCCACCACCCCTCTCTGTTTTTGTTTTTCTCAATGAGCCAATGTATCCCTGCACAGGCCTCACAGGCTGTCCAGTAGGCCCCTTTTCCTGGAAACATATCCTAGCAAAGGCCACTCTGGGCAGGCCTGTGAAGTAGGTGGAAGCGGGGAAGGGATGGGGGGGGGGGGCTTTCCAGCAAATCACATGATTGTAGACCCTACAGGCCCTGCAGGAGACTCAGATGCTTCAAGCACAAACTCAACACCTAATTTGTCATGCACAAGATTGGAAGTGGTAAATGCACAGCAGATTATGTGGGGCTATAAACGGGCACTGTGGATTCTCAGGTGTGAAACGTATAAATAGAGACACCTGATAGCTGGAGTGTTGGACATGTAGTGTTGGGTTTGTGTGCGTGTACAGTTTATTTGACTTCAGTGTCTCAACCGCAGCCCTGATTTTGTAGTTTTCTTTAGTATCTTAACATTACCACTGATTTTTGCAGCTGTTGTTTTTTGTCCAATAGAGTGGATTTAAGCTTGTGAAGGTTCTGGAGAGAATGATCTTATGGATCCCGAGGGGCCTGATTTATCATAATAGGATCTAGGATCAGTTTAGTTTTTAGTTTATATTGTGTTAATATTGTGAAGAAAAAGGATAACTTCACTGACTGATAACTGCTTAAAAATATCCATGAGTTATGATGCTGCCTTATTGCTGTCATTAATTAAATACAAAACAATTCGATTTGCAATTGTTAAAAACATAATTATGACCTTGTTTTGTAAAGAAACATTTGCACTGAACAATTAAAAAAAACACAACAATGACAGGAAGAATTAAAGAAATCAGATATTGGGCTGTTTGTTATTAATAATAATGAATTATATCTTGATTTGGTGGATGTAATTTGAGTTTGCAACTGATAGCATTAAGGACAGATACTCCAGAGGCCTATCCACTGCACCCAGCGACTCCATGACAGCATTTAAATCTGTCTTCAAAGATGAATGCACATGCTCATTATAAAAACAGATATGGACAAGTGGTACAAGAGAAGGCAAACAGATTAATAAGTGATGGGAATGAGACAGTAACTTCTTGGCATCATCTTAAGAACCACATGACATTTTCAAGCTGTGTGGTCACTTATTTTATATATATCTTTACGTGTCTGTCAGGATTGCAAACTGTGGCCTTTCCTGCTCGTGTGTTGCATCCTGGGAACCAGATGAGCTTGTGGTGTAATAAGTGTTTGAACTAAATGACTCTCTCAACTCTTTCATTCCTTTATTAAGAAGATGGTATATTCTGTCTTTTTTAGCTAAACGTTTGCGTGGCCTGTGTGGTCTACTCAGGGGTGTGTGAACTTCCAGAGGATGAGAAGACACTGCAGAAGTGTTGTTCTGAATGTCTGTGGACCCGCTGGTCAACCAAATTACATAACACCATGACAAGCTTAGTTTTATTTGTTTAAACAGAGTAAAATCAATGTGATTTAGTCCCAGATGCTCAGAAAATCAGTCTAGTAAAAACAGTCATGAAGTGAAAACGTCTTTGCAGCTAACAAAACATTTAATTGAAAGCAACAGTAACAGTAATTATTGATGTTTTCTTTCGCTTATTCCTAAACTGAAGTACAACTAGTAACTGTTTTCATTTTTAACTGAGCTGAATTTATACATGATGCAACCACGGTGCAATGTTTATGACAAGCAGCTCTGTGGTGCTTCATTAGAGCTGATGCACAAATGGTCAGTGGTTGTTGTAACACAGTGGTTGCTGGAGCGAAATCAGGCATTTTGGGGGGGCAAAACAAGCTACACTTTCATTTTTACTCTGTCACTGAAGGGAAGCAAAATTGGAGAGAAAATGAAAGACGCCTGGGTCACTGGTTTCACTCTGCCCTCTATTACCTCCAGACGTAGTAGTAGTACTCAGAGAGAATCACTGTGTAGTTCTACAAGTAGCCGTGGAGACGTTCAGTGGAGCCTGCCCTGCATGATAGTACTTTATACGGTACAGTTATTTTAGAAGAAAAACAACTAGCTTCTATAAAGAAATCATCATGTATAATTATAATCAATTAGAAACCACCATATAGAAAAGTTAAAAAAGGAACTTAAACTTAAAGCAACTCCTTTTGAAACATGGTAGGCACATTTGTCTGTGAAGATCCTCAGTCAGCATCTGTGAAAATAAATTCATTGACATACCTCAACTTTCAGGTACTGATACCACATATATGCACTACAGTTTGATTCAACTATACATTACTGTGAGTTTATTATTTCTTTATTTCTCTCTGGATACTACCAGACCAGATTTGTTTACCCCGTTGGGTTCCACGTAAATCACATACTTTGATATTAGGGTTTTACTCCAAATAACTATGTTTTTTAAAACAGCCATAAAGTAAAAGATAAGATCAAGCTTTTAAAATTATTTTGTTCTTTGTACCTTCACTCTCTGTTATTGCATTTACCCTTTTATATGGACGTATGTATTAGTAAATACCTGACAAAAACATGACAAAAATGCAGATTATAAACGTATAAATAAATTAAAATAAAAAGACAGAAATCATCAATATAATAGAAACACGAAAACACGTTTTAGTGTAAGAGAAATTAAACTCTAGCTTCATTTATATGATAATTATGTTGTAAAACCATAATTTCCTATTTATTTATTTGTTTTTCTATCATTAACACAACGTGATCTCGTGCAGCAGCAGTGGTGGAATGTGTTCGCTGCGGAGCGTGTGGTACTGAGAGGAATGCTTTAGCCACGCCCCTTCCCGGTCGACCAATCATGTCATTGAGGCCGTTTTAAGGCACCCTCGGAGTCCCAACCGTACAAAAACAAAGACCTGAATAACAACAAAATTCACATTTTACTACTACGTGCGCGCGAGAATCGGTTTTCTGCCCCAAAACCCAGTATGGTGACCGACATTCGATGTTTTAATCGCTCTTTCCCGCCTTTCGAGCGATGTTGTTTATCTGTAGTAAGGGGGAGGGGGGCTTGAAACCGCCATCCTTTGCCCCATTTCCTTGGTTGTTTTCCTTCTATCGCCTGGATTCTCCATGTTGTTGGTGCAAAAGTGAGGACTTCCCTGCGACGGGAGACGGAGGCTGTTCGGCGATATTACCAGTATTAATGGGGGTAAAGCCGAGACGAAGGGGCGGACAGACTCTCCGATAGACTCCTACGAGCATATCTAGTGCCTTGCCCCCTCCCCAGGCGGACCCTCTGAGAGAAGAAGGCGACGCGATGGCAAGAGAATAAAGAAGAACAACACCGTAAAGCCCTGCTCGTGTCGAGGACTGTAACTGAGGCGGATGACAAGTTACCTCGGTGAATAGTTGAGTGGACTTGTCAATTAAACTCAATGAGGAATGCCCATCGGTGCTCGAGGACAGGATTTGATGATTTTGTGGGCTTCGTGATTGTCAGATGGAAAGTTCTGTTATCACCCAAGTGCAAAAAGAAGACGTTCAAGTGCCACCAAAAACAGGTGAGACGGGCCCGTGTTATTTATGCTGCTAATAGAATATCACGAGCACCTGCCCGCGGACCAGAATAATGATAATAATCATCCGTGCCTTGCGGAAGCCTGTATTGCGCCCAGTTGACAGTTGAGCACTGCGTCTCTATGTAACACACGGTGCGTCCATAACGCGTCTCTTTGCTAATTAAGTTTTGGCCAGCTGCTTTAAGCCCCATTGTTTTGAGCACCTGCGTTGTACGATATGAAACGCCTGTGTGTGACAAATTTAACATGTAACCACATTTATTACAGCAGAGTTCTTTTTGTTGAGTAATTAACAGCTCGGTTACGCAGTGGCTTCGCCAGCCGAACCCTGTTGTTGTGTTGTTGCCTCCACTGCTCTTCTTTAACATGTGGTATTGTGTGTGGGCTCTGCTTCTTCATACCTGCCCATACTGTATTCACGACCGTCAGGTTTCCACTTGTTTGGCGCCATCCCATATTTTCACTACTACAACATTACGCGCTCGCCTGACACTTCAGGCAGCGCCACGGCGCCGCAAACCGGGCTGTCGTGTTCATTTAGGAGCCGCTGCTGATATTTTGGTCCGATCCTTGCGCCAAAGTTAGTTTGTGTGTATTTAAGTGGACGCTGTTCCAACATATACGGTGCAGTATAGTGGGACTCCATAGAAATAGCAGGTACCACGGTCCTGACAGTGGAATGCACAAACACACCCCTCCGCACACGCCCATTGTAGTTCGCCTCCGCCGTTTGCTTGTTTGCCTTTTTTTGGTCTCTGTGGAGGCTTTAGTGGTTATTTGCTGCTCACCACATGGTTACCAATAACATGAATTTAGCATGAATATTCCTAAGGTCATATTTTTAATATTTCAAATAATATGTAGTGTTTCCAATTTCCTAATTTGTGCGTCTCCCAGTTTTCCTTTTTCATTTATGTGTTGTGTTCCTGCGTTGAAGAGCAGATTTGGATTCACGACGACCTCAACTGTTGCTGGATATTGAAGGACATATGTGAAATTAAACAAATCCCTTTGTTTCCTATACATGAGCTCGCCTTATGTGCTCACTGGTGTCTGCATTATGTCATCAGAGCAGTGTCAGTCAGTGAGGTGGACTGTGTGTAGAACACATGGAAATCAGGACACAGTTTGCTGGTACTGACTATGTTAACTGATGTGGCTGGATTAAAATAACATCTGATATAAATTGGATTATGATGAATCCGAGCACAGTCTCAGATGAAACACACTTGGAGGGAAAGGACGTGTCTCATTCATTTTAATGTGCTATAAGTTGTATTTGGGGCTGAGAGTCCTTCGTTACAATAAGTGATCAAAGCGCCTCACAGATCACTGAGGTGTGACTGCTTTGTCCGGCTCACTGGCTGTTCTGGCTGCTTCAGGCAGCCCTGAAAGGTCCTGGAGTTTAAAATGGTTGGAATGCTCTGTGTCTGTGTTTTCTCTTGAAGGTACTGCTGAAGAGTGTGGGTTTTCCCGCCCTCTGTGGTTATATAACACGTACCAGCCATTTCCAGCAACAGCAGAGGCAGCCGCATTAAAAACATATTTCATGTGCAGCCTGTGCCATCCATGCACACAGAGGAGAAACCCATACTCAACGATGCAGACTTTGATTTCCGCATAAATACTTGTGATTGTTGTTTCAGTGACCTTTTCTTTTTTGCATTGTGCAGTTAGACGAGCCAAGGAGAGTCGTGTTGTTATTTGCAGCGGTTCCATGTTGCCTACATGCAGATTCCCTCACCACAGCCTCTCTCCCTGTCTTTGTTGGTTAGGCCAGGTGAGCCGCTCAGCGCTGAAGCAGCCACGGAGTTGTAACATCTTCAAAAGTCTGTTCTGCTGCATCCAAGCTCCAGATGGCCCCAAACCACCACCACCACTGCCACCAGCTTCCCAGCAGGCTTTGCTGGAGGCACAGGAAAATGGGACAGTTGTCAAGGTAACACCATGCTGGTTCCAAGCCATCTCACACAAAACCATTTCTAGATCGTAGCTCAACATTCAACCATGCCTTTGTACACACACACACACACACACACACACACACACACACACACACACACACACACACACACACACACACACACACCTTTCCTATTGAAAAAGTGTTGGAATATTCAATACAAATATTCTGTGTCTGTATGACAATAACATTCTACTGCAAAGTTGTGGACGTGAATGTGAAATCGCTGAGGTTTGAGGAAGATTAGAGACATTATCAATCTTTTAGGCAGATGGCAAGGGCGAGAAAGAGAATGGCGTATTGTGTGCCTCATAATTGCTGATTTAGAGAAAAAAAACTTGAGTGGCTGCTGCACATGGCCTCTCTCTTACTCTCTGTTGAACGCTGTCAGCCTGATTAGAGCTTCACTGCCAAGTAAGGGGCATTTTAATGAGATGCCATGTTTGTTCACATTGAGGAGTGTCCTCTGGCACCAACAGGAAACAGGAAGCAGCATCTGTAGGGCCTATTTATTGTCTGGCAGACGCTCACTGAAATGAAACTGAGGTAAACGCTGGATTAACGTTGCATCATGCTTATTGTTTAGATGGTAAATAAGGAATGTTTTTACCTATGGATGGTGTTTTTCTCTATCTTGATTTGCCTTCCATAATACATACATTGTGCTATGTAATACATTGGAATCGAAACTCAAGATACTGGAAATGAGATAACGTCAAGGTCATTTGTTTTTCCTGCAGGTAAACATTCATCAAAAAAAAATGAAATGTATAAAACAAAGAAGCTGTTATAGTCAATGACCCCATCATATACATCCCCCATCATGTCACCCCATCATATACGTTCTACTTTAAAAATGCATTTCATTTCGTTTCCAAGGGACAAACCCAGATGGTGATGGGTCACATCGCCAGCACAACACATCATGTTTATGTTAGTAAACTAGTAACTCTGCGAGTGTCTTTTCAGCAGGCTGACCTCAACCTCCTGCCTGAGGTGAAGGTTCAGGACCAAGGGAAGATATGCGTGGTCATAGACCTGGATGAGACCCTGGTGCACAGCTCGTTCAAGGTACCAGAGCAAACGGCTCAATCATGAAATGAGCCTGTTTGTGTTTCTGTCATGCTCAGCATCTAGTTTTCTCCTTAACTTCTTCTGAATCACTAGAAATAACATTCTCAGAGCATTGTCAGGTTTCTTTAGTTTGTTTTTTGTATTATCTACAAATTGGCAGGTTGTATTAGCACTGCGTCACATGGTCGCGTTATGTTTCTGTGTTTGTTTGTTTTTGCAGGTTTTGAGGAGCATTCTGTTTATTAGTTTCTGTTCTATAATGTGATTTATGGCATTGCTGAGTACTTTGGCTCTGAGTGTTCAGTTGTTATGTAATGTACACAGTTTTTCTCATGTCAATGAGCATGTGAACCATCTGACTCTGTGCTCTCCCTTCAGCCCATCAGTAATGCAGACTTTATTGTACCGGTGGAGATAGAGGGGACCACACACCAGGTAACAGTGTGTGTGTGTGTGTGTCTGTGTGTGTGCTGGGGAGGGGAGGGGAGGGTGCTGTGTTCACAGTACTTCTGAGCTGAAAAGGGTTGGGTCCTGTGACTGTCAGTCTTCAGTGTCTGGTGAACGGATCCCTCTGCTGGCCAGATGTTGGAATTCGTGTCACCCAAGTAAAAAATTAACAGACGAGCAAAAAAAATTCATCTGAGCCCAGCTCATCCAGAAGAATTGTCAATATGTGACACATCACACGTCACTTCCTGCTAAGATAAAAAGAACTGCAGCTGAGCCAGTTTATCTTTGGAGTCGAGCCTCTCACTGTTTTACTGTTTGATGTGGAAATGTGATTAACTCATAAATGTGAATCCTGGGACATTGTGTGATGGTAAGGAATGCCCCGTGGGCCTCTGCCTGGTTCAAGTAATCCAGGATAGGCTGGTTAACACTGGCACGGCCTATTCTTGATTACTTGTTTCAGGAATTGGCTATTAGCAGCCAACGGATGGAAAGGATGGGTGCAAATGGGAGGAAGAATTTAAAAAGGAATGACAGTTGAAAAGTAGCTGAAGCTGACTGAGCTTGTGTTTGTTTTTACAGGTGTATGTACTGAAGAGGCCGTATGTGGATGAGTTCCTGCAGAGAATGGGAGAGTTGTTTGAATGTGTGCTGTTTACTGCCAGCCTAGCCAAGGTAGTTTGCATCACTAGCTAAAATAGATCTAGTATCTTGTTTAACGCTCAACATCTTATGTATGTTTGTTTGCTTTTTAGTTTAGTTTAGTTCTTAGTGCACTCCCCGCACTTTAGGAAAATAAGTTAAAATGTGGTTTAGTAGCTTTAGTGAAGGTCGGCAGCACTGAACATTACTGATGTTCTACTCCACGTTTTCCATATGCTGTGTTGTTTATATAAACCAACCACTGTTACATCACAAGAGTCATTTGCTTAATTTCACTGGGTTTTGTTGTGGTAATGCAAATCACAATTTACATGGGAATGTTCCACACACTGTGATGTGGTGAGACACACTGTTACTAAATAGAGCCCAGTTTAGTAAGACACACAGTAAAATACATAGGAATTCCCAAGAGCTTAGGAGCGAATTTACAGCACAAACCTGCGAATAGATTTATAAAGAGTTGGTGTAACCCAAGCCACATGAGTGGATTTTGGATGTGAAGTCATTTGCTGTTAGAGTAAATATCTATGCTTTATTACTCCAACCTGCTCCTCCCTCACCTTCCTCTCATACTTCCATCAGTACGCAGACCCAGTGACAGACCTGCTGGACCAGTGTGGAGTTTTCCGGGCCCGTTTATTCCGGGAGTCTTGTGTTTTCCACCAGGGCTGCTATGTCAAAGATTTAAGCCGCCTGGGCAGAGACCTCCACAAAACCCTCATTCTGGACAATTCTCCTGCTTCCTACATCTTCCACCCAAATAATGCTGTAAGTTTTCATCTGCAACAGTCTAGGATGTAAGCTAGTAATACTTAAAAAGATGTGGGATTACTTTCTTAGTAAACATATGCAGCTATGACAAACAGCTAAGACAAATTTAAGGCACATTACAGATTGACTGCTACTGTCTTTGTTATTAACTCTGTGTACAAAGGTTATATACACTTATTTAAATGTAATATTTGTGATGGACAAATATTTTTTGTTTTTAAGGTTCCGGTGGTGTCATGGTTTGATGATGTGGAAGATGCTGAGCTGCTCAACCTTCTACCTGTGTTTGAAGAACTAAGCCAAGCTGATAACGTTTATGCGCGTCTGGACCAGCTTCGTGGACATTAAGTGCCCATGGCCTGGCTCTGCTCTCTTTAGGGCTCTATGTTAAAAACCTCTTCAACACATAACTGTATAGTGAGAACTGATTTTCAGGTTTCCAAACATTGATCTTCTTGCATCTGCACAAAATGCTCAGCTCAGAAAATAGTACAAGGAGACAAGGAAACTCTAAGCCTGGAAAAACAAAGGTTTTGGCTATAAGAAATGTGTAGATTACAATCTGAGGCCTTAGCTCTCAGCCTCAGCGCTGTCAATATTGACAACCACTATTTGATAACACTAAGGAGTAGGAAACAGCAACCAAAAGCAATCGTACGATCACCATCACGCCAGTTAGTATGAATGTTAGTGGTTTTTGCCAAAGCAGAAGCCTGCCTGCCCTGACTTGACATAAAGATGTTTTATCATTGTGCCTTTTAAAAAAACAATTAAACCTTTTTTTATTTTCAAATTTTATACATTTACAATTTTTAAATGGATTGTTTTATAAGAAAATTATTTTTGAATGGTGAAAAAAGTTTTTCTATGCAACCCAGATATGTAATTCCTCTTGACCTCTTAAGTAACAGTCAACAGTTGTATTGAGCAGATAAAAAGGTTGTTGTTGCAGCCGTACCTGCCTGTAAATGGGCAGCGTTCTGTGATATTTATCTAAAAAAAATACAAATATCAGAGGTCTGACCAATATTTGCCATTATTAGTTAGGCATTAAGTTAATGTGTTGGCACATAGGATGACCATAAATGTCACTGTAGGTTTGAGTCAAAGTGTAATAATAGTTAATTTGTTTCTGTTGTTTTATTACTATGTCAACTCCTGTCCTTGTTGTATATTGACAGTGCTGAAAGTAAACACAGTGCCTTCGTAATACAACCAGATAGTGGTGTTTTGCCTGAACAGAGATTTGTGAGGCATACACACTTTGCTGTATCTTGCTGAGCGTGAGAAAACACAGTCTGTAGGAAGTGTAAAACCGCATGGCTGAGGTTTTTCCAGTGCAACACTTGAAACTATCAAATTAATGTGTTTTTTTGTATTTATTGGCCAAAAACATTATTGTTGACAATTTCTTGGTGCGTAACATTCATTTGCCTGATGAGAGGCTGGCCTTTGGTTCCACTCTTTCTTCTGTGCCTAAATAATGAGCATTTCGCTGTCAGAGTCCATGATGGGTCAGTAATGCAACAATGTGGTGGTGTTTCCTGGGTAATGTGGGTTTTCTATCATGTTTATTGTTGGGTGCAATTATTCCCAGTAATTCTAGTAAAATAAAAATATGGACCAGTTGTATTGACCAAAAGAATGAATAAAAACACATTCTATCTACCTGCTCTGAAACTAAAAGACAAAGTGCTACAATTTTTTTATTGTTAAATAAATATTGCTTATATTTTAATGTGTGTACTGTTGTTTGTTATTTAGATGAAGTTACAAACCTGATCTGTATGTCAGTGTATAAATCAATAGGGTTTTAAGGTTAAGGTTTTTTTTTACATGCACTAAATCTAACCGGAGTATTTTAGCTTTATAGTACAGTGCAGTTCCCAGCTTTAACACATAACTATGTACAAATATTATGAATATACTGTAAAAAGAAGGAAACGTTTATTGAACATCAATTTAAACTACAACTGAACATTTTTTCTAATTTGTTTTCTCTTGAATCCGTTTAAACTGTATACTAACATAAAACTGACTCACAAACACAATGTTTTTATAAATTAACATATTAACATTTCGCTGAACTCCAGGTTTGCTCAATTCAAAGTTTATTGTTTCAGTTACTTGTTCCACTATAATAGTAAATGTTCAATGTGAATTCTGAAAGAGACAAGAAAGATCATGAATTCCTATGTCTTTGTTTTATTTCGAAACTGTTTCGTTATTTGTGACTTTAGTGAAGATCAAACTACATTTTCTAGATTTCATAAATTCAAGATTTTATTTCTCCAGTTTGCTATTTGAGATTTGCAGAGATCATATCAAAAAATTAAAACATTTTAGCTTTATGTTACATTTGTAAAATAACAACAACTTCCCTGTGGTTCCCCAACAAAAGTTCAAACGTTACCCACTCATATTTTTCCAGTGCGTGTTAATCGGTCGGCCATTTTAAGTGCGCCGGAGACATTACTTGGTGACACCAGGAAGTTGGTGTTTCCATAGAACAGCCGAGACAATGGCTCTAAAAATAATGCAACCCGCTATTAAAAAATCCACGTGTTTATCTGTGACAATGAGTAACGTGGGAAATCTTCGTGTTTTATTTTTACTAGGGATGGGCACTAAAATGTCCATGCAGATGCTAACTAAAGAAATAGATGTTGAATAACTGTACTTTACAACCTTTTATAATTTCTTAATTAAAGGTAGGTCTAAAACAAATTTTAATCTTTATCTAAAATGTTCTTATTTAAATTGAAAATGAAAGATGTGAAACTATGTGACTAGCCCATAAGTAAATAAGGGTGATGATAAATAAATGCCTACATTGAGAAACAACTGCTAATGGTGGATAAGGTGCATTAGTGTCACTAACAAAGATTCTCAGAGAGTAAGTAACAATAGATTCAATTTCTTCTTTTTATCTCTACTTGAGGTATTATTAGGCAATAAACTTACCAATCCAAGTGTGATAAATATATTTGCTTACTAACACGACAATGATTAGGACTAAAAAATAACATATATTTTAAAACATTCTTTAGCTAAACTTTATATATAAAGGTTTGATCACGTAAGCTGGACAAAACAACTGAACTGAACTGAATTGAATCTGAGGCTAACTTCACTATCATTTTCGTTCTGGGCGTTTCCATACTGACGTCACCAGGCCGCTGTTAGCTGACTGACACGTAACGTTACTGTTTTGTACTGGAAAAACAGGCGAACAAGTCAGAGCAGAGGAGAGGCAGGTGTGTGACGTCTATTTTGTGTAAATGTTTTGGTGTGTGTACATTTGTGAACTGTAAAATAACTCCCGTCATCTGCTGCAGAACGTACGAAACGTCGAGTTGCGTTACCGGACGAGCCAACGTTGGCCTGGCTGAGCTTAGTGGCTATCAGCGTTAGCTATTAATATGGTAGTATCATGCGTCAAATGCAGGTTTGGTTCGTCCGACTGTGGCTCGTCTGCTGCGTTTGTAGCGACCTAATCTAGTCGTGAACCAACCAAATACACTTTTATTCGCATTGTTAATTAGTGGTTAACGACTGTAACGCCCTGACGACACGGTAGCTTGAAGTCAGACAGCTTCCTCGCTGCGTTACGAAGGAGACATGAAGCGTTTCCAGACCTGTTGTGCAATTGGGCTTACATTTCGAGCCAAACGGTTGTGTTAGTCTGTATAACGCGTATTTAATATTATGTAAGTGTCGCATTTTATAAAGTGGTACCATTGCGATCAAAGTATTTATAGAAGTGATTCCGTGCTTTATAGGTGGGCGTAGTGGCACTGAGGAAACAGTGGAACATGGCACTGATTTGCTCAGTCTCATAGTAAATGTGCATTACTAACTATGGGTTATATGCTTAAGATTTTAAAATCCAGGTGCTGCTAATGAAAATACGTTTGAAAAAAATGTCCAATTTGAATAGTGTTTGTTTACAGTTGTGTCACAATCATTACTAATGGAAAAAAATCCGTTCTCATTTGTCTTTGGGCTCAGGAGGATCTAAATTGGTGCCATCATGAACGTGTTTGACCGCAACATCAACATTGATGCTGTCTTCAAGTTGTCCCAGATGTACGTATGGATTTTGTAGAATGCTGTGTGACTGGTCTTTCCATTCATCCAGTGGTCAAGCTCTGTTGAGTGTAATCTTTTGTTCACTATGGTTATTTCAGATCTCATTCCACCCAGGCACACTTGAAGAATGTCTACTCCAGCCTGTCAGTGTGTATGATTTTGGCTGCAGCAGGCTCCTACGTCCATGTTGTCACACGCCTGTTTCAAGTGAGACTTACACCATAAAGATCAATCCTAGTACTGATGTCCATGTTTAAGACACTTTAGAGTCCCTGATAGAGAGTAGAGAGAAGAAAGAATATGTGCAAAAGAATGCCTGTAACAAGACAGACCAGAGACACATTAAATTTAGTTGAACAGGTCACTATGGATATAAAAACATAGTAAAATTATGCAATCACCTTGTAGTCTGACAGTGTTAAAGTCCATTGTTGAGCCTATCCCAGCTACCATTCAGCTGGGGTACATTCTGGACTGGCTAGTGCAACACAGGGCCTATCGCAAATGTATTCAGTTTAGTTTATTTATATAGTGCCAAATAAACTAAAGTTGGTCAAGTGGAGACACTTTAAAGCTTGTCTCCCTCAGTATGACATAAATACTCAGTGGTAAGCAGTGGAACTTAGTTTCTCAGTGTATATTATTGCTGCCCTGAGATCACCTCATGCTCTTTTTCTCAGGGAGGCATCCTGTCTGCGCTTGGCTCCCTGGGGTTGATGTTCTGGTTAGCGATGACGCCACACAACCCTGAGACTGAGAAGAAGAGACTGGCTATCCTTGCAGGATTTGCCTTTCTCACAGGTAATAGCGTGAGGATGAGGATATGAATGTGGCAGCTTTTGTGAATCAAAAGGAAGTGTCGGTCACCTTTTAAGTCGTGTAGGTGTCTAAAAGTAGTATTTGTTATTCTTTCTCCAGGCCTTGGCCTCGGCCCCACATTGGACTTTGTTATCGCTGTTAATCCAAGGTATGTAAAAGGTTACTCAGTGTTTAATATGTAAATACGTTATAACCAAGACTCTTGTAACAGTGATGTTAAAACTAAACAGCAAATGTAAAGAACTGTAGTGATAAGCTTAACGTTACTGTTGACATTTACATATATAATCACACAACTAAAAGTTTTGTTTGCCCTGCTTTGTTTTTCCTCAGCATCATCGCCACTGCGTTTATGGGAACCTCAGTGATTTTCATCTGCTTCTCTCTGAGTGCCCTCTATGCCAAACGCAGGAGCTACTTGTTTCTTGGAGGTGAGAGTTTAGTTGTTACACACAACATAACAAATGTAAACTGTAAATCCCAGGTAAAACACTTTTAAGTACAGTACATAAACATTTCATGCCTGTCCTATTACTAGTTACTTTTCAATCATATGCAACATTTTGTAATTGGATCACAGTATTAAAGAGTCATTAATAAAGTCACAATCACAAATGCAACATTGCAATAATGTTGTGAAAACAAGTTGTGTTATATAAATTCGACATTAGCCAAAATGTGCAGAACGTTTAACATTGATGGTCTGTGTCCAGAGAAAACAGTATTGTGTGTTGTGGCTGAAAATAGTCAAATCCTACAACACACAAAATGATGAACCTTCTGATCTTCCATGATTAGACGTACCTGATCCTGCGCGGCGTGTTACTTCTCCAGTTTACGGACTGATGTTTAGACATTGCTTTACATTTCTGACAAAAGGTTACATTTTAACAGTATGTTTGAATGAAACATTGTTTCTAAGTTGTTTAGCAGCTTTTTATTTTGAAGAAAAGCAGACAGTTGTTAGAAAGCCACAGATTCTTCATTTAGCCAAAACCCTCTTTTCTTCATCTGCTGTTAGTGGCTCAAAAAAAACAATACAGTTGTTCCTTCCAAGAGTCTCTGTGACATTACATGGCCAGCTGATATTGCTTCTAAAATGATGAAATCTATTATTAAATTAGTGTTAGAGTTG
This sequence comes from Betta splendens, assembly GCF_900634795.4. Lineage (NCBI taxonomy): Eukaryota > Metazoa > Chordata > Actinopteri > Anabantiformes > Osphronemidae > Betta > Betta splendens. The sequence continues at coordinate 17,140,135 of NC_040887.2, read as the reverse complement.
CTGCTAGCCAAGCTAATGCACAAGCTAACATTAGTAACTTAAGCTAGCGCTACTCCCATCAGTCCAAAACATGACAAGCAGCAGCTCATAACTGTACTCAAACGTCACAGCGCAGGCTAAAACAATAAATGGTTGAATATATTACTTAGTATGTGCTCATTCGATTGTTCATGGCATCCCGAAGCCAGTTTCAATGCTACTTTGTTTACATGCAGCACAAAACTAATGATCTGTAACTCACACGTTCCCTCTTCATCAGTACAATCCGCAACTACATCCAAAAGAACCCGGCAGCGGTAGAATCATTATCACTATCACTGGAATATTCAGTTGGGTTTCTATCAGCGCACAGTGCAGAGACACGATGCAGCTGGCTCGACTTCCTGGCCCAGGGATGGCAGAAGCTCTCTGCTGCGGGCAGCCTCGTCCTCCTTTATACGGCGTTACTCGTCTGTGCTGCACTCTGGGCTATACAAGTAACCATAAAAATCAGACTGCACTAACACACAGTAGAACTCGGTGTATAATAAATTATCCAGAGCAGGACCTTTGGCCATTGAATATTGATGCTGTACATGTATACAAAGATAAACAATGGCAGAGAGAGCAGTTACTAGTTAATCCAGCCAGCTGGCTCCACCCCCTCTCAACCTGACCGTTGCTGGGGAAAGCAGAGAAAACCAAGAAGCACTAGTTTTAGTTTGTGAGCACACGGGAAGTTGCAAGGCAGTTGAGAATGACATGTTTTACGTCATGTTCAGCTGCCCTGGTGACTTTATGCAGAGGAATAAATGATAATTTCTTTGTATGGAAAATATGGAGGAATCTGATTGTCCCTTCATTCTTAAATACTACTCAACATGTTTTTGGTCAACCACATGTAATGGTAATGTGTAATTACTATAATGTAACTTCAGTATTTACTGAGATTATGTAAAATGTGAGAATAAGAAGACGACAAGGAGCAAGAGCTTAATCAGAGTTTTTCAAGGGCCCATCCCTGCAACGATCTGACCCATCATCCACAAATATGTGCAAATTAAATCAGGTTGTAATCCTTTATATAAAGCATGAACTCTAATTGTCTTTGGTCGGGTTCACCCAGTAGCCCTTTGCTGAGATCCAGAAGGTTTGACTGAACGCTAGTGTTTGTGAGATTGGCCCATTTTGACAATAGGTGCCGTTTGAGTAATTTATTTACTCTAAAGAATTATTTCAATTTGAATCAGTTTGATTGTGTTATCCAAACTAATTGTCTTTGATCAGGTCTGTGGTTGTACATCACTTTACATGAAAGCCTTAAACTAAAGCATTTCTATCTACAGTAGTAGGTGAAGTAAACAAAATTTTCAGACTGCCTTTCATATATATCGACTATAATCATAGATATGTAATTACTACCATAGAACTAACACTGGTAAAATCTCTCTTGTTTTCATTATTTAATATTATTTTCATTATTTAATACACAAATCTAAAGATGTGATGGTAAATGCACAGCTTAAAGTATAATTTTTCTCATGACCTGTGATTGTGTGTTTCTCTTTTAGGGACACTAATGTCTGGACTGTCTTTCCTCTTTCTGCTCTCTGTGATGAACATCTTCTTTGGATCTCTGATGCTGTTCAAGGTATTTACACCCTCTGAATGCTTGAGCAGACATTTGTCACATATACAGTATATGTTGCCTGTATAATGTTACCTTTGCCTTCAGGCACACATGTACCTGGGTCTGCTCGTCATGTGTGGATTTGTCCTGTTTGACACTCAACTCATCATTGAGAAAGCAGAGAACGGAGACAAGGACTATGTTTGGTGAGGACATGTGTATGGGCTACTGTGCTCATAAATAACTGTAGGTACTGAGCATAGTTATAAACACTTCTTCTTCTTTCAGGCACTGTGTGGACTTGTTTCTTGACTTCATCACTATTTTCAGGAAACTGATGGTCATCCTTGCTCTAAACGATAAGGTAGGATGACATCTAGAAGCTAAACAATAATCCTGGTCATTCTGTGAAAGTATTTTTATTATTCTTAAATACATTAGAAGTCTGCATGACTCAATTCATAATGATAGACATTATGTTTATAAGATGTATTGTTTTGTTACATATAATATAATTGGTATGTATAATTTGTTTGTTTTTCAGGACAAGAAGAAGGAAAAGAAGTAAAAAAACATTTCAGAATGAGAATTAGAGAAAAACGAGGAAAAAAACAATCTTTCAGTAAAGGCACAATTATCAACGCACTTGGTGCTTTTCACTTTCTGTCTTCATTTTCTTGACTTAATTACGTGGTCTTATATTATTGAAAATTAGTTTGATTTATCTTTGAAATTTAACATAGAAAGTTTAATGGAGAACACACTAAAGATGGTCCCATCGTGGAAGCTGCAGTGATAATATTTGGCCTGTGGAGGGAAGCGTTGCACCGTTGAAGGCTCTCAGAAGCTGAGCAGCACCTAATGTGGATTTCTAATCTGTTTAGTGCCATACATTAATGACATGATAGGGTCCTGTTAGTGGGCCACGCAAGCTAAGACTAGTCATTGTTTTATTTCTAGTTATATGACTTCATTTGTTGATTTGCGTATTTATAGATTTTTTTTCCTCTATTTTCCTTTAGTGGAGGTTTTGACAGATTCCTCTTTGTAAATTTTCGTCAAATTGTTTTATTCCTGCACATTCAGCTGCAATACCAACATTTTGATGCCACAAAGTGGTGAATCATTTAAGAACCGTTCAGGGCTGGATGTGACTGACAACAGCTGGTGCCATCAGCCTCATGTCTTTAGTGCGGATAGCAGGAAATGATTCCCAATATCATAAATACATTTTCTAAATAATGTGACGTTACCCTGCCTTTTGGTATTGGTATGTTTTGTTATTTTGGAAAGTAAACTGTGAAGAATTTATTTTGTCGATGTAAAATTAAAAGTACTAATTTGATAAATTTGCTCAAATAAATGTGTTGTACATTGTGGTGTTTTCGCCTTGTCTTCCTGTGTAATGTTTACAGCGGGGGAGGAAGGAGCCATGTTCTTTACATGTAAAATACAACTTAGGATGCGTGGAACTGAAATAATTGGACACAAATCACCTGCTTTAAAAATGACAAACACTCAACTAACTGAAAACATTTTAATTAGAAAGTTGGAAAAACAGCAGTAGGCAGAGAACCTCTATTAGAACAACATAACATGTTGAAATGCAACGTATGAATGTAAAAGACTGCAAATGATGAACACTCCAAATAAATAAATAATAGAAACGTTCACTGAGCAGTGAAGCCATTTATCTTTTCCATTATTGCTGGTATATATTACCTTTAAATGTTTTAATGATTTAAAACAGAACAGACAAATTCTGACTTTTAAAAAACAATATCAACATGATCAATAAAGTCGATTTTACATTTAGAACTGATGCATGAGATGAGATGAGCGATAATAAATCACATGAACATTCTTTTTTTTTCATTCTTTTTTTGTACGTTGTGATGCAGAGAACAGAGCCCATGTATTGGTTCGGTATGTCAGCTGTTGAACTGCTCACGGCTTCCTGTCAGCTGAGTTAAGGGAAAACAAACAACGTTGCTGAACAACTACCGGGAGTGACGCGTTGTGCTAGTGAGTAGCTTGGCCATGCGATTCGGAGTCCTGTACACACGAGAGGGAAATGTCCACAGTCAAGTCTGATTGTGAAAAAGTAACCAACCAGTTACTGGAGTGGCTTTTGGCTTCATGTTTATTGGAAATCCTGAGAAGTCTATCCATTCATCATTCCAGTTGCAACATCACCAGAATGTTCTGTGGGTGTCAACAGGGAACAGTTGATGTACATCCCCAACACGAGCCCCGGGTCGGCCGATCATCCCTGACTGCCGCAGGACGACAGGCTGTCGTACAGAGAGTCGCTCAGAGACTCCGGGGTCTCCAGCACCTGAGGGCGGCTCGGAGAAAGGGCCTCCTCCGGCCGCTCCCTGAGCAGCTCCAGGCCCGCCTCGCGGCCCACCTCAGCCACGCTCGGCGTGCGGGCCTTCCCCCTGCGGCTCAGCTGGGCGGGGACAGGCAGGCTGCCTGGGCCGACCCCCCGGCTAGAGGACGGACTGCCAGCCTTCATGTTCTAAGAGTGAAGACAGGTGGGAAACATTTCATCTTATGTAATGCCTTCAGGTGCAAAAACCTAAGTGGGTTACAGACACAAGGCAACTGTGAATCTTTAATAGAGAACTGATTAATAATTTGTAATGGGAGATTGTGGTTCTGTGTTTTGTGTTACGTAAGACGGGAGTGCATCCGTTTTCACCTTCACTGTTTCTGTATCTGGTCTGTTTCACCAGGAAACACAACCAGTTCAGGAAAAATTACACATTACTGCAGATTTTTTAGCAAAGTCTTTTAAAGTACCTTCTAGCACTCATCTTGTGTTTCTAATAGGCAACAAACAAAAGTGAATAGAGCTAATGTAATGCATCTCCACGTTTTCACAGGTGACTGATGGTCAACTGAACTCTGACTCCTACCCCTCTGAACGGCGACCCAAAGGACACGCTGGCCTTCTCCTCCTCCTCCACCGCCAGGTAAACCTCTGCTGGCCCTGCTGGAGTCTTCAGGTTGGGGAAAGTCCAAGTCTTGGAACGTGGAGAAAACATGTTGACCCCAGAAATCTCTTTGTCTAGAATAAATCAGAATCAAAATCACACAAAATTAGTTTAAAAATGACTAAAGGGTTTTCTGTGTTCCTTGGTGTGAGTCTTCACCTTCATGGATGATGCTGGCTGAATTCCGTCCCTCCAGCATGGAGCCGTACTGGATGGTGGGCACCAGGTGCTTGTGAGGAGCGTGCGAGTCCTCCTGTGACGTCGGCTCCCTGTCCAGGGTGCGGGACCGCCGTCCAGCCCTCTCCGGGGAGCCGGAGGAGCGGTGCTCCGTCGCGGCCCTCGTCCTGGACAGACCCCGGCCCACGGCGCCGCCTGTGTAGTCAGGCAGCGGGAACGTGCCGATGCCGCTGTCCAAGGTGTATGTGGAGGCACCGGAGCCTGCAGAGGTCACATGGACAGTGAGTGTTGGCTAATGATGACGATGGAATGCAAAGATAGAAGATCTGACATGTTTTGGGAAATAAAATGTCATTAAATGTCATCACTACAGTTGCTGAGTGGGTTTGATCAACTTATCTTTGATGCTAGTGTGAGGAATTCCTCTTTGTTTGTTTATTAAAACCAAAATGTATTGACTAGTCAAAAAGGTAACCAAAGTTCACTGGGGGATTAAAACCATGCATTTACTCCCCAAACAACAACCACAGAAGCCGAGAGCGAAGCTTAGTTTATAACTGATAAACATAAAACTGAACTGATTTTATGTATAGTGGACCGCTTTGATCTTCCATCACTTCAGACAGTCTTACCTGCAAAGTGCTGAGCGTGAACCGAGTCGGTGAGGTTTTCATCCGACGTAATCTTAGCGATTCTGTCTAATCCCTGCACGAAAGGACGACACAGCAGCAGATGAGCAGTGACTGTACTGTCACAGCATGTAGAGGTGAGAAAGGGAGGGGGCTGAGTTTAAGCCCCGCCCTCCTGCAAATCAACTCATCCTAGTCTACACACAGTAAATAGAGAAGGACCTTGTCCATGTCGCTGGCGTAGCCGACGCCGCCGCTCTGCACAGGAAACACTGGCTTCGAAGACTCGCAGTCGAACGAGAGGCGACGCTGTGGCACCGAGATCACGTCCTTCCCGTCCACCCTAGATTTCAAACAGCAAACACAGCGATTACAGCGTGAACAATGGACCCAAAGGCGTCCACGCCTCGAGGGCATCCACCTCACCTGTTGAGGAGCTGCTGCATGAAGCTGTCCGATCGCACGCCCCGGTACATCACCGCCAGCTGCCCCTGAGCCTGGTCCAGCACCACCTCGCAGGAGTGGCCCCTGCCCGACTTCTCCACGTACACCCGCTCCTCCTCCAGCGCCCTCCTCAGGCCCTCCGCCTTCTCCATCAGAGTGGAGATGTTCAGGCCCTCCACGCCTTCCTTGCACCTGGCGGCCATTTTGACCGAGTCCCGGCCCACAGAGGGGATGTTGATCTTCCACTCCTTCTTCTCGTCCTTGGCTTTGGCCGCGTCCGCCTTGCGGCTGAGTGCTGGCAGCTTGCTCTTCTTCAGGCCGAACCAGCTGGCGATGCCATTGGAGGACTTCTGCTTGACCTCGTTGCTCTGCCCACCTTTGTCCTGCACCTGAAGCTTCAGCACGTTCTCCTCGATGCCTTTCATGACCTTCTGTTCGATGGCAGACTGTGGGCCGGGCGCCGGCTTTTCCCCCTCACACATTGGAGGTCTGGGGGGAGGCGGTGGGAGGCTGTCTCCATACAGGGGATTCTTCTTCCCCTTCCCAGAGATCTTGGTCCTCTCTTCGGATTTGGACGAGTAGCGTGGCACGTCTGTGGACTTCCCCCCCCTCTGCACAGATGAGCCCTGGGTAGGCTTGGACGGGGACTTTGGGGGGATCTTGTTGGGGCTGCTGCTGCTGTGTGGACCAACACCAGATTTAACGCTGTAGGGAAGATTCAGGGATCCAGGACACTTAATGTTATTGCGTAGCACCTGCGGAGCATCTGCGTTGGGGGAGGGCAGACCTATTTTGCTCTTGAAGCCTTCCTGTTTAGCCACAGGCGGACCTGGAGGCTGAGACGAGCCTGGGTACTTCAAAGCACTGCTGGTTTTAGTTTTACCGTCCAGAGAGTCTGTGTGTTTTGAATGTCTCTGCTCCTCCTTGTGGAGCTCCGAGGGTCTCTCGCTGCTCTTCCCTTTCTCTTCATACACGCCCTCAGCGACCATGTCCACTGCCTTGACTCCAACATGTAGATCCTCAGAGCTCCTCAGTTTGCCCAGAGCAGCCAGTCTGTCTTTGAAGGCATGGTGACTGGAGTCAGCCTGAGACCTCACTGATCCGGGCGCGGGTCTCTTGGGTATGGACGACGAGTCGGTTCTCCTGGCTGGAGGCGGTGGTGGCTGCTGCTGGACCAGCTCAGAGCTCTGCGCTGTGACCTCCTGTCCATCTGTGTCCCGTTTCTCCTGGGCCCGTGAGACGTTGGCTCTGCCCTGAGCTTTGCTGGGAGCGGACGAGCTGGGCAGGCTGTGATGATTAACCCATACTGGGCTCTCTGAATCCTCCTCATCATCAGATGTGGACTCTGATGTGGAGGAGGAGGACTGGTTCTGAGGAGGGGCCGGGTTCAGGACGCTTTCTGGCAGCGATTTAACCAGCTTTCTCTCGCCACCATTCACCTTAATTGGCGTTGGGAACGTGGTTCTTTTCTCAAGGCCTTGGTCCTGAGTCTCCTCTCTGGAGTTAGTGGACACGTCACAAACATTTTCATAGAGAGGGACCTTCTGGGAGGCTTTGGGGGAGGAGGTGAATGAGGAGGCGCCTGTTTTGGATCCAGAGCAGGCTTTGGGCGTGGAGAGGCTGCTGTAGCTTTCCTTGGTGAGCGGGGCGCACACGTCTTCGGGCTGTGGTGGGGAGGTGGGGGCTGAGTGCGTGGCTGGGTAGGACTCAGACCTGGAGGGTGGAGGAGGCGGCTGTCTGCACCTCTCCGTGGTGGTGGCTCTGCGTGTGGGAACCGGGGAGTGATACACCTCATAGTTGTTGGTGCGACACGGGATCCTGGAGTGGCGGGTGAGCTGGGGACTCAGGCGAACAGCCGGCGGCGGCGCCTGAGCCTTCTCCCCGATGGAGGGGATTTTGAGGAACTTGAGCAGTTTGGACGGCGAGTTGATGGCAGCGGCTTTGACGTCGCTGAGGCAGGAGGGGCTGGGACTGACAGAGGCGCTGGCTCTCACGGAGGCCTCGGGGTCTGGGGTGTCTTGGTTTTGGATGGGATCTGTGAACGAGACGTCTTGGACAGACGTCAGCGACGAGCCATTGAGGAAGCCATCGCTAGCCTGCATGTCACAGTGGGAGCTGTGGGAGCTGTGGGTCTTCGCAGGCTGCTGGACAGCAGGACAGAAACCCGTCTGGTCCTCAGAGACACTAGCAGTTGCACAATCCTCCTGCTGCTCCGTCCCCATCACCTCCAGGCTTTGATTGGTAAGATCGGCACCTGATGGATGGGCGCTGACGCCCGCTGCCTCCTTGTTTGTGCATGGTTTAGACAATGATGCAGACTCCGCCGACCTACTGTTACTATGACACTCGCCCACAGCAGCTGCAGGACTTCTTTTTGAAGGACTGCAGGTGTGACTGCACGGCTGTGGCCCATTTGGGCTCCTCTTGCAGTGCAAACAGCAGGGGGTCCCGCCGTCGCACTTCCCCGCACCGTCACCATTGACGTGCTGGACGGCATGTGTGTCAGAGCAGGAGCAGAGGCAGTGCGCCTGATGGGACTTGCACTGCAGTGGGAGGGCGTCTGTGGAGGCCAACACGGCCTCCGTGGACATCAGCACCTGGCTGTAGTCACAGAAGGACAGGCTGGCCGTGGACGGGTGGAACTTCAGAGGGTCCGTCTCCTCGATCTTGCGTAACACCTCCAGGATGTGTGCTTTCTTCTTGAAGAAGGGGGACAGTGCCTCCATGGACGTCCCTGGGCAGTGAGGGCCTGGGGAGGCGTGTGGTGTGCTGTAGCCGTTTCCCTTCATGGAGAAAAACATTTGGATCAGAACCTAATTCACAGCTCAGACCTTATAATGGTCAAACGATCTAGCTCCTGCAGGCCTGTGAGTGCAGTGGAAGATTAGCAGCAGAATCACAACAGATGGCGTCAGACACACAGGTGGGACCGTGGGCTCGGAGACACGGCTTCACTCCGCTGTGTGTGTGTTTGTCATAATCACCTTGGCTTGTGCTTCGGTCTGTGCAGGCTCCACCTGTTTGGGAGAGTCATTGTGCAGCTGTGCATTGTAGTCTGGGAGAGGTCCTGTCTGGACCTGCAACAGGAGATTCATCAGACAGCTGATCACGCCGTCTGACTGACACATCACTGACATTCATTAGTGGCACAGCGGAGATTCAGCGAATGATGAGTCACAGCAGAAGCACAGAGTTAGTCCATTTATTACAGGAGAAGCGGTTTTACCTGGTAGTGAGCTGTCGGCAGCTTCTTCTGGAAAAGCTCACAAAGCGCTCGGTTCTGTCTCTCCAGGTCAAACACCAGCATCTTCAGCTTGATGCACTCTTCCCTCAGATCCTGTCGAACACAAAGCTTTAAGACAACGCTCTGACCTCAACCTGCGACACGAGGTCGAGCTGAATGCAGACTGTGTGCTACCTTCTGGTTCAGCAGAGCTTGGACCACGTGGTTGGCCACCTGAGAAGAAGCAGCAGCAGTAGGTGTTGGTGCACAACTGAGACGAGTCAAACATTGTTCATGACAAACTTCATTGAGGAAAGCGTGAACTCACCTCATCCAAGCATCTCTCGTAGGCCTCCCTCTGACTCTCATTCGCCAACATCAGAGCAGAATTCTCTGCCTGTGATAAAAACATGTTCATTGAGACCAGAGGTTTAAAACTACGAAACTCCTTCAGTATTTACTGTCGTTTTGGAGCCACTTCAGTCACACGAGTGACTCCAAAACATCAAAACATCACCTACAAACATTTTAATATATTACTGATTACCATATTTTATTTTTTGCTTGATAATGTTTTACAGTGGCATAGAACAGATGCACATGGAGCATTGTAAACAGGTCCAACCTGAGCTCCTTAACCTAAATCCTGCCTGTTTGTGAATCAAAGCGTGTTGTGTCATCTACTGGCCTCCAGCTCTCTCAGACGATCCATCAGCTCGCTGCTGTTGTCCTCCAGGTACGACTCCACGTCTCCTTCCACGCCCTCCTCGTCGGAACCGAAGTCCTCGTCGCACATTCTCTGTTCCGTTTCATCGGACATTGTTATCATCTGACCACACAGAGAAGGAAACACCGTCAAATGACAAACACTGGAAGTGACCAGCGTTATGAGACATTATGACACAACTATCTCCTCCACTGCGTAAAGAGCTCCCTCTCAGTGACTTTGACCTTTTTGACAGACACACACTTTGCTTAGTTACTAACCTATCAAATCCAATCAGGGCTTCACTGTTAATAGTGACACATGTTACCATTCTAAACACCTGTTTTCACATGTTGTCTGGCGAGAAACTATCAAGGAAGTCATTCTGGGAAGTTCTCTGTGCGAAGCTGCAGCTTGTTTCTAATGCCCTAATGTGACCGAGTAGCTGCTCATCGCTGCACGTTTCCCCTAAAGATCAACACTCAGATGCTTCCTTATGGCAAACAATCAGACACATCTTTTAAAGCAAAACATGTCCAATTTCCTCTGACAAAGAAATCTCTGCAGCGCAAAAAAAGACTTAGCCTGAACGCGTGTCATGGTGCCACGCGCCAGGCCAACGTTAAGGGATATTAAACAACTTCAAAGACGAGACAAACACACATTTGCCCCAAATTTCTGTAAATTCCATCTCTTGAAAGCAGCATCTCTCACCATCAATGTTCCACTTCTTCTTTGCAGCAATGAGCAACAAGGGCGCTGAGTCAGATGGCATTAAAGTGGGTTAAAGTTTTATGATTCTTTTTTTCTGTTGGCAGTGCTAAACCATAAATAATACATGATAAGACCAAAGCTGCCAAATGGAACCTGACCAGTCTGGAGCGGTTTCTGAGGGACGGGAAAGCTTCAAACACAGGTGATCACGGATTGATCAGATCCAATATGGATGAGCTGATTAATAAAGAAAAATATTAGAGTGCTGCTGAGACTGAAGTCTCCTTAAAAGAATGATGGATGAACTCATCAACATCAACTAAACTACTAAAACACATTGTGACTCCCACATTCAGCAAGATCCGTGGGGGTGTAAATTATAGAATATGTAGAAACAGAACAGTTCCAAAAGGAATGAATCCCACTTCTGGGAAATGTTTACTAGCTTCTCATTTCATAAGGAACCAGAGATCTGAAGGCCTCGTGTTACAGGAAGATGACTGAACATCATCAGCTTGTGACCGTCAGCAACAGCAGCCACTATGTGGGAAGCTTATTGAGCTGCTATCGACTACACATGTAAGATCAATGCAGCCCATCTAAGGACAGAAGCTGATATTAGTGATATGTTTGACCTTGGATCTGCCAAGTGGTTATAAATATCAGATCCTCACTAATGCACATTAAAGCTCTGGGCAGCAGCAACATGCTCACATCTTTGTGTTTGACAACCAAATTACTGCATGGGCCAAAAGACAAACTAAATGGATGCTGAATATAACAGACGTGGTTCTGTAGCTTCAGCGGTGGTTAAAGTGTGTTTGCTCCAGGTCACCACCGTTTACATGATGGGTCCTCTGATCAAACAATGAAAGCTCATCAAGGGATTAAGACACCAGTAATCTACTGACCAGTGGTTTACTCTACGTATTTATGAAGCATTAGCTTCGGGGTCTTGTGAAGAGAGATGTTGCCTGGGTCTGTTGTAATGATGAAGGCACTCTGTTCCTATTCTCATCTATAAGCTTCGGGTCTGGGCTGGGATACAAGCGGCTCAGTGGGAGTTTCCATGACTACACAGTGTGCCATCGAAGGCTACAGAAACAACCTAAACAGCGTGTCTGATCGTCACACAACAAGCAGAACATACTGAATCCCTCAGTGCAGTTCAGGAAAAGGAAGGAAAGCAAAAAGCATCAAAATGAGCTGAAGGTCGAAGGCAAAAGCTTTGCTCTTTTTTAGTGATCGCAGCTTTTTCATCAGCAGAGTGTAAACAAAGAGCCAATCAAGCTGCTCGTGGGCTAAAGTTCCAATGACTGAACAAAAACACCTGGAAGTCAAGTGTTTTTCCTAAAATAGCTCAGATAGATGCATCAAACACAGCTCGCTTCAACAGCTCCCATAAACAGATGAGATGATTTTACTTTCAGGAACCTGATTTACATCAGAAACTCTTCGGGCGTTTTGGATTTTCATGCTTCTCAGCCATGATGCCAAAAATTCTCTGGTCTGACATTTAGGTTCATGAATCATTCTGTCCCATTAAAAAGTAATGTTTTCAGTGCAAAACAATTAGACAATGAATTTTGAAACATTTCAATTAGGCATCGATTTAATGATTCACCTTCCAAGGTATTAAAGGAGAGACCGATGGCGCCATTTTTAGCATTTTATAGAGCGAGCAGTTCGTCTGTGTTGAACTAACATGTCAGGGTGACAGACGTTTCTAACTCACATGAGCAGTCGTTGCTATGATCCTCGATGAGCAGTCCGTCTACCGTCGGGCCTCCGTCTCCCAGCAGCAAAACCAAAGAGCTGAGGGCAAGAAAACACATGGGCACGTTTAATGAGTAAACTTTGTTTGCTTTGATGAACATCCGACGTCGCTGACATCACGCAGCAGGAAGCAGGAGGAGAGGAAGAAGTTCCGTCGCCCCGAGGCCTCTGTTGTGCTCTTTGTCTTAAAGTCTACTTTTGTCCCTTTATCTCTGGTAATGAGAGACAGGTGGATAATTCAGCAGACTCATCGTCATCATCTGAGAAGACCCCTTACACCCAGAGAACATGCTGCTGGATCACGGTTTCCTTTTGAATCTAATGTTGGGTTATTTCTGGTTTTACAGACACGTTCAGTCTCTACATGCAACGCTTCGTCTGCTGCAGCATCTCCTCAGCTCCTGCTTTGTCTTCATCACTCCACATACGTTGAGGCATCGAGCCTTAACTCTTCATTTCCACAACAGCTCTACAGGGCAACAAGGCTGGATCCTGTTAGAGCTTGTCAAACTGAAATGGGATTAGAGGTGTTGGGCATCTGCTCCCTCAATCCTGGTTTTAATGGGACACGAGCGGATCCTCTGGTCTGGCTGAGTCCTCCTCACTTGGCCCTGGGAAAAGTGCCCACGATCTGTGATCCATCAAAAGGAAACGCAGACGATCGTGAAGAAGCTGGAGACTGTAGATAAGGATACGTTAATGAAATCAAAGATATGAGGGCAAGTAAATATTCAAAGATGAAGCACAAAAGATTCTTCAACTATGTCAGTTGCACATTAAAAAGATTTCTGCCAGTGTGGACGGTGCAGACTGTGGTTCCCACTGTGCAAAAAACCTAAATCCTCACATGGCAGAATAAAGCCGATCTGGGTAGACGGCATCTTCCAATTTCAAAAAAATGTAGGCCAGCGCCTCTTTCCCTGTTTTTGTCGACTCCATGTGAAGTCTGCATCATTAATACAGACGAGGATAAATATCAAAGAGGCAGAGGGAGGTGGGTGAGACAGAATCAGGCTGGTGGGCTCCCTCAGCGCTGCTTCCTGTCTGATGTCGGCTGGAGGAACCGAGACAAATCGTAGCAATTTTTGGGATGGGAAGTGGAGGCAGCGGAGGAGAGGAGGTGGGGGAGGGGACGAAGGAGCTGAGCTTTCTCCCCCAAAAGGGCATGAAAGGCTGGACGTGTGCCACGAGAGAGCAACCCCTCGCACACACACACACACACACACACACACACACACACACACACACACACACACACACACACACACACACACACACACACACACACACACACACACACACGCGCACACACACACACACAGAGGAAACCCCCTCACACAGGTTTTTTGTTTTATCACAGTGTTTACACACTCAGGCAGATTTATGACACTTTGTCGTCGTCCTCCACGATCCTGCATTCATCTCAAGCTCCTCTAATGTAAACTGATCCCCACAAACACACAGTCCATTCATGCCAGCACTACACACATGTCTCCTCACTGTCACGACGCTCCGGTCTCAAAACAAATCACTTTTAACATCAAAGGCTTCGGGACCCCCGGCTCCGGCCCGGCTCACCTCGCTCCAGCCCGTCTCAGTCATCCGGTGAGCTCGTCTGAAGCCTCCTCACTGCAGAAGAAAAAGGCACGGCGCCGCAAAAGAGGCCTCAGCCTCACGGATCCCGGCTGCTCTCTGGTTCAGGGAGATTATTTCCTCCCCTGGTAGAAGTGCCGTCACCGGTTTCCTCTCCTGCGGCTGAAGGCCCGTCCTCGCTCATGTGCATTGTGTGTGTGTCTCTGTGCTGTTTGTAGAGGCTGCCATGTCTCCCATTGTTCCAGGGTGAGTGAGGTAGACCCTCCTACTACAACAGCTGTGGACCAGCCCCCACCTCCCCGCCTCTCCCCTCCTACTCCTCCTGCCTGTCTGCTGCTGCTGCTGCTGCTGCTGCTGCTGCTGCTGCTAAAACATTAACCCTGCAGCTGCTGGTTCAGGCCATAAAGATTAGGAGGGAAGGGGGGCGATAGCTTCAAAAAGACCCCACCACGCCGTAGACGAGAGACTGGGACTGAGCCAGGATCTCTGGCAACCGGCTGAAGCGAGCGTTCAGTGGCCTAGAAAGAAAACAGGCTCTGTGCTAAGAGGATTGTCTTAGTCACACTGGGAGTAAGTGTTAGACTGAGTCCAATGTGACAGCACCGAAAACAAAAAGACGAGGCAAGTCGCTGAACATGTCAACAACAACAGGTCCAAAGTATCTGTGTCACTTAAGATGCTGGTTATTTTCTTGGATGAACTGATGAAGTGCTGCAGGTTCCCTTTCTGGGCTGGACCAGGTTCCAGTCTGCGGATTCTCCCCATGTCTACGGATGATTCTTAACTAGCCGTAGGTGCACAACTGACCTGTGTACATGTACATCTGGCCACTTGCCCAGTGACAGCTGAGAGGCAGCTCTGTGACCAAGAATAAAGCCATTCATTGGATCAGTGCGTAATAAACTCTTATAGAATTATGTTCACAGGTTATCAGAACACTTTTACTCTTCTCCATCCGCCCCGATGAGCCCGGTTCTTCCTGAGCATGAGTTTGAGCTGATACTTGTATGTTAATTTAGATTAGAAAAATAAAGCTGATTAAACATTTAAGTTTGTTCAACTTAAAATGTTGAAACTAAACTCTGCTGTAAAACCAATAAAGTATAAACAAGTCGAGGTTAAACTTCATTGAGTGTGAAACAGATCAGTTTGGGTCCTAAGAGGTTAATGAAGTCACATCATCATCATCCCAGACATACCAGCCACACTAAACCAAGTCTGATGACAAAATGACCAGGAGCTAAGGCAGCAACAACAAACACAAAATAATACGAGGACAAAACGTCGTTTACTTGTAACCTGAGTCACCAGACGAGGCAGAGTCCAAATCACATGGTTCACATCAGATTTGACCAAGCAGCGTAAAGAATCCTGGCCCCAGACTCTCGACGAAGTAACCAAGTAGTTACAGAGAAGATGTTACATTTAAGTGATGCTCCACCCATTTAAAGAACCTTTCCCAGCCTGAAGACACAGCTTAATAACACATTAAAATACAATTTGAGCTGATAGAACCATGAAGGAAAACAAACCCAGGCTTCCTCTCAGCATCTGAGACTGGGAGTCCTCATAGTGTTGAGCTGTTTCCAGCCGTGAGTCTTAGTCATAGGTGAAGACTGAAACCCATTTCACACAGAACCAGCAGCTGGATGCTGGTGTCAGAGGACCGTCCCACCTCTGCTCTGATATCTGTGCAGATGAATGGGAGCGTCCTTCAAAGAGGGTCAAAGATTCAACAGACCAACATGACCTGAATGAGAGCTGGTCACATGACGCCCTGCAGCAGCACAAGGCAACCAGAGTCGCTCTCAACTAAAAAGCCTCATTGTTGCTGCCTTCAGCCTCCACGTTTCCAGAGGAGCGAGCTCCACCAGTCAAACGCTGAGTGGCGCTGGTCACGGAAAGTAAAACCGATGGGAAAGAAGAGCTTTGTCTTTGCAAGCAAACAATATGGAAACCATCATCACAAGCAGCTCCTGGAGCCTGATTACACAGGAAACCATTCAAGCTAAAACGCAGAGACAACATGATGTAGCAGACACGAGTGAAGTCATTTGACTATTTAAATTCACAGCTGCTGCATTCTGACAAGTCATTTACTGGTTCAGCGAGTTTCTGGCTCCAGGTTTTCAGGAACATCTTCCGTAGCTTTGAAAAAAACACAATAGACCTTACCAAATGTATTTTTTTTTAACTTTGCCAATTTATGTATACATAAAAAACAATTATCTTATGCTTGTCAATCATGAAAATAAATGAACTGCTGATATATTGTTGCTGGCATTGATGCTTTTCAGGCTGATTGTCAAGGATCACTTGACTCCTTTTTGCTCCTGATCTGAACTGGAGGGGTTTTGGGAAAGGTTTCTGGTGTCTGCTTTCATTGGAAGGCGTCCATTTCAGATTTTCAGTCACTAAAACTTGTGGGAGTCTATTTTTGTTTGCTGTGGATTCCTACTAACTAAAGAATCCACAGTGTTGCGAGATACTGAAGGTTTTGGACATGGCTGGTTATTCTTTATGCGCTTCTTCTCTCTGGCTGGTTTTCACTACAACCTCCATGATTTTAAATTATTACAATTTGTGTTAAAGTTTCCAAATCTAAAATCCATGAATGAGCTGAATTTAAATTTAGAATTGATCACCTAGCTGTGCTCTGGGAGTCGTGAATATCATTCACTTTTTCCTGATATAGACAATTCTCCATATTCACACATCACCATTAAGGAGGAACACTTCATTAGCAGATGGTCCACCATTAATGTCAGATGGCAGATGAAGGGAAATTCTGAATTAAGCTGTAAATCAGACTCAAAAGGTAGAAGCCTCTTTTTAGGGGTAGACAGTTTAATGGACAATAATAGAAGCAGCTCTGTGTCAGCTGCTTTTCAGTATTTATAGATGCTGACAAGGTCAAGGAGAAGACGGCTCAAAGACACAGACCCTTCAGGTCGGCCAGTTGTTTCTGTTCAGGAGTATCCACATCCTTAAAGACCTGATGTTAATGACCGTGTGACGGGGGTCTGTCCTGGTGATGAGCTTATCACAGCTTTAGGTAGAAAGAGAGTTCATGTGTTTCACTATTTTTAACTTTGTGTCTTTGGTTTAGGTTTAATTGCAGGTTCTATACAAACAATGTTTGACTGATAGAAGAATAAAAAGAGTTGCAGAACTTACATCATTCCAAAGCTGCACAGACCTTAATAAATCTTTCTATAAAAACATCTGAGCTCTTCATGAAAACGCTAATGAAAACCATTTGTTGAGAGATCTCCTGCCAACGCACCATGAGCCTTGTATCTAGACCTCCAACCACAGGAGCAGCTGTAGTTGACCGGGTCCACGCTAGCGCCCATGTCTTTACAATGCGATCCTTAGCGACTCATATTTGCATCAAATGACAAAAAAAACAACCAAAAAGAAACAGCCACGTTGAAGCAAAAGCCTGGTGATGCCAAACGAGCGAGTCCAGGTTCTGATCCGACATCGTGTCCAGTCTAAAGCTGATGCAGTGTTTGGGTTTGATCTTTGGATCTCAGGTATCATCACAATGTGAGGACTTTAAAACACGAGCTTAGACTCGTAGGATTTTAAGGGACTGCAGCAGAGGGCGTAGGGGGATGGTGCTTTAAGTTCCTCAATAAGGTTCCTCCTTTTGTTTCAGGACAAATGAAAATAAAGTGTAGAGAAACAGACAGACTGCTGCATGTTACAGACTCGTCTGTGTGTCCACGGAAACATGAAGCCAAACTTTTACAGTCTTCCCTGGGACTCCTTTGGTTAATGATCTTGCTAATACACCCATAAATAATTTCAACAAGATTTGATCTGAAATTAATAACTTCACAAAAGGGGAAAACAAACTAACACACGTCCTTTGATCTAAATATAATTGGCCCCGTGTGTTTGTGATGAGCTCCGTCAGTCTTCCTTCCTGCTGAGCTCTGTCACACAGAGCCAACTCCGTGGAATAACTGATGAATATTTCCAGTTGCTAATGAGAATTCAGAAGTGCCTTTTGTGCCGCTGGTACATTACAGTGGCAACAGCACCTGCATCAGACAGCAGGGCGAGCGAGGCCTGAGCAGGTATGAGGGGAGGTCCTCGTCGCAGTCTGAGGATGCAGAAGACGGGGCGGAGCATTGTGACAGGTTCTGACCCGTCATCTACTGGACTGTCCTGATGAATCTGGTGAACTACAACAGACTGACCTGGAGTCACAGCATGTTGTGTTGCTGTGCTAATTATTGACTAATATACAGACACGACAAAACATACAACTACCACATGTGATGATCCAGAGGCACTTTTATTATCATGGCACTTTTGGCAAATTAACCATTATTTTTGGTCAATCATCTGCTTCTTTATGGAAAATTTCCACCACAACTGAGACTGGGATTATTTGACAAACATATACACTAAGTCATTGTGCCTTTGTGCCTAAAAGTGAAAAAGGAAAAAAGCCACACTGAACGAGTGAAGAGCACTTTTCAAACTTGTCTGGAGAAAAAATGGTGCAAAGACAAACAACCTCTAACACACAGGAAAGACTGATTTGGTAGGAATCGAATTTATTTTTCAGGAAACTAATCCATTAGTTCCAGAAAGTCACAAAGATTTTTTACGTCATATGCTAAAAGACTAGTGTGACTGACAAAAGCAAAAGTAAAATTAGAAAGAACAGCCTGAAACACTAAAAGATTCATCGAGCCTTTCACCGAGCTCTTCAGCGAAGACTAAATATTTTACAGCCTCAATTCTGGCTGAGACGGAGTCTGTAATTCACAAAAACCAGAGCAGAGCATAAACGCGTCCAACAAGTCCTCATTAAGTGTATTCAGCATAGATATTATGCCCTGGAAACAAACTAAGAGCAAATGAAAATTCTTTCTAACATGAACCCAACAAGAAACCATCATCTTGGGAGTAAAACAGGATCCATGCTGTGTGGACTTTGTCACTAACACTGAGCAGCTGAAAGGTTAAACTGTTAAAGGGCCCCAAAACCCACAGTTCAGACATTCTGCTCATGTCTTTGACTCCATGCTTTACACACTAAGTATCTTAGAGGTGCACTTATTGGTCTGATCCAGATCCAGAATCCTGCTTCTTGCCTTTATAGACCAGGGTCTGTGTCACCCACTCACAGTCTGTCTCGGTCCAAACACCGCCCAAGACACACTATTACTGCTCCCGCCCTTCACAGAGTTGACCTGACCAACCAGACACTGCACAGCTGCCTCAAGGAAAAGATTCTGAGTTGTTAGATGTTCCAACTGACACGATAAACAAAAGGCACCACAGCCGAAGGGCTCATCTGTCTGCAGACACCATTTCCCCTCAGCTGTGAGCATAAGGGATCGCTGGGTTTGGATCCAGGCTACAACGCTGAAGCACAGTGGACCCCACAACCGGGCATCACTACAATGAGCACAGACATGGTTATGTCTCCTCCAACCACATCGTCTGCTGTCACAGCCTGAGGTGGCTGCATTTGGGTTATGGCGACTGAAACTCATCTGTGCTAACTGTTCTGTGGTCTCTATGTGCCACAGGCAGCTTCTGCTAGTAGAGACCTGCTCTGCAAGATTTCATGTCCAAAGGCCAAAAAGGACGAGTGTGAGTAAAAACCTGTAAAACAGGACAGAGGTTCAACCCTGTTCTATAAACACTTCAAATCTGAATCTATTATATTGTTACTTTAGTGATATGGAAAATGAGATGGGCTCAGGACTTTCTTCTGCTTCTGTGGTAATATCACATCACGCTGATAGAGGTATTTTGCTGTACATATCTGTGCCGTTCCCTCAAGTCTGACAACTGGCACCTTTAAATCTGCTAGAATATAAGTTTTATATGAGATTGTGGCTAACTACACATCCAAGCAGGATGGATACAGATACAGGGACCGAGCCTGCTGCATTTTGCTTTCATATTTGGCATAAATCCACACGAGTGACTCAGGCTTCACTATAAGAGTCTGGTTCTGCTCCTGAAGTACCGGCCACGGTCGCTGTTACCACGACAATAAGATGGACACTGCATCCCTACTTCATACCACTTTCTCAATGGGACTCAATGAACTAAGGATACATACCTGCACAACTGCAGTAACATATGCTACATCTTAAACGTATGGACACAGCCAAAAACATTATACATTATTATAATACAAAGATTTTTTATAGATAAATCAAAATGATGTAGTAAAAAGCAGAAATAGTTTCCAAACAACATGCTGAAGGAAAAAAAGTGGGTGGTGCTAAATCTCTGACTGCAGGAGAAACAGCAAGTCCCTCAAAGAGTTTCAGACCAGAATCACATGATGAGCAAATGTGATGAAGACTAACTAACTGGTAATTAACTAATAGTGTCAACGCTCAGTGTTTCATCAGGAACCTCATTATGTTCAGACACATTTGAGACTATGCTGAAAAAAGAACCGACCACGTAAAACATAGTTTACATTATACTTTGTTTTACATATAATTATGAAGTCACAGTAAACGCGAAAAACTAAAACACTGCTCCAGATAAATCAGCTTCCTACTATCACATTTAATGGGATCTGTGGACTTTATACACGATTGTGAACAGGGAAGGTCAAATCAAAGGAAACACTTCTAGAGGGGCATCAGCAAATAAAAGACCTGTGAAACTGTGATAAATGTATATTGTCACATATATCCATAATTAAATGAGACTTTCTGAGGTTTTGCTTCATCCTCCGCCCACATTTAATTCATTCTCATTCTCATTAGTCCTGATCATTTTTGTCATTTACACCCGTCACATGGAAGCAGTTCAACACCGGCTGCTCCCAATTATTTTCTGCAAACAAAAAATTAAAATTCACTCGCAAAACGACGGTTCCGTTTTCACCAGACTGAACCTCGACGTTTTGTGCGGCGCTGCCGTCTAATGCAGTTACACAGAAGCACAAAGACGGGACCACGGCCCAACACATATCAGCGGTCTATCCAGGGTACCGGGCCTCCGAACCCAGACTGCACCGCAACGGGTTCGGTTCGACGGTTCTTCTGTCACGCCCAACGAACCCCAGGAAACCGCACAAGACCACGTCCGCGTTAACGTTCGCCGCGCGTTAAAGAGCATTTCGCCGGATCCGCGGCCGTTTCCGGCTGATGTTAAAACAATGACCAGTGTCGGCATCCAGCGAACCTCCGCGCTGCGGACCGCACGAACCGGGCTTCTCCTCCAGACACACTCACCTTATTGGGTCGGGAAATGGCGCAGGCGACGCCGCGTCATGGTGGATGAAGCAGCGTTTGTCCCAACGTGCAAACTGGTGCTGGTTTCCAGCCGCGTCCTCTCCTGCAGCAGCGGACGCTTCCTCGCTGCCTGCGTTCAGTGTTTGGGTTGAGGAAAAGTGATGTCATTGCACGAGCCTGCGTTGCGTTGCGTTTCGTTGCGTTACCCGCCCAGGCCGCCGAACGCAACTCACGCCTGAAGATGTGAGGTCGCGAGTCTGCAGCAAACACAAACGAGTGAGTCGAGAAGAGACGTAAACAAATCAAAGCTAAACATATTAATCAGTTAACATTAACACATGATAGTCCACAAGTGCCTTAAATTGTGATTAGCTCTGTCTCAATGCTACAGTAACAATAAAATCAAATGTTTTTATAAACGCAACCTTAACATAAAACCGGGTGTTTGTCATGAGATCCGTTACAAAAATTAAATCACTTCTTTATTGTTAATCAGTTCTTTAAAAAGTCAGCAGTCAGTTCAACTAATAGTTTTTCTACACTTTTGAACACATGTATGGGTTGTATCACCCCCCTTTACTATAGCACAGGACACACTGAATTTACAAATAGGTTAATTATCTCATAACCACTCACTGATCTGCATCACTGTCAGATCACGTTATCCCTTTCACAGTTATGTAGACACAAAACATTGGGTTTGTCACAAAGAATAACTTTGCAATTCATGTGGCCATAACATCTTAACGTATTAAGGTTATTATTATTTTTTTATTTTTAAACCAAACATTGTTAGATTTAGATGTTTCAAAAGAGAACCTGGGGTTGGTTTGCAAAATAAAGTTGTCAAACCTGGCTGAGAAGAATAACATTATGTTCTGTATTGCGTTTGTAGATTGTGGTTAAGAAACTTCTGAAAAAATGTGCAGCAATCACAACCAATGGTCGCTTAATGCTTACTGAAACGTTTTGCTTCTGTTCATCAAGGCTGTAGCAGTGAAACAAACCACTAAATGTCTGAGTGTGAACATACAAAGTACTGTATAATGACAAATTGATTTTTACCTGATGACGCAGTTTTCCACAAAACTTTATTAAACTCCTCTCAATTAACATACACAGAACTTGTGACATAATGTACAATATCCACCGGTCAAAATTTAAATATAACAGAAGCTCTAATCAGGGATTAACCTAGTCCTGCATGATTGCATCCACGTCTCTTTCTAAAAGTTCTTGTCCTGAGGCGTCCAAGTCAACCGGGTCTGGGTCTTCTCCAGTCAGAATCTCCATTGGGGCTTCAGCAATGGCTCTGATGGTTTGGTCTTCGAGGGCCAGGGCCGTGTCAAACTGTAAAGGGGATGGGGGGCCCTGCATACCATCTCCCTCCACATCCAGGTCCTGGATGACATTAATATTGTTATACACATTATTCAACTTTCTGTATTTCATCACTTTCACTGGCCCTTATTTTGAAATATCAAACTTCATTAGAGGATGGGAAACTGTCAAGAATGTTTTAAGTTTAAAATTATTTACCGAAGCCCCAGTGTTTTAGTATGAGCATCACAGACATCATGGTTTAAGCTTTAACATCACATCCTCTAAACTCAAGCAATGTTTTTGTACAAATCAACCACATTAAAAAGGTGGATAAGCGCTACTGTGTGAAGTTGTTGAGTTAAATCCATCTGGAAGTCAATTTACCCCACACAAAATTGCAAAAACAAATAAAAACAAGTTTCATTAGTAATGATTTTATGGCAATGAAACGGCAAAGCTATACTGACCACTAGAGACGTGTCCTAATTTATTAAAATGTTTTTACTCCTTGTCATGAAAATAGGACAAAAGATGTTTAACTGCCCTGAACAGCAAACACCCCAAACAAAACCGTGACAACAAACCCAGACAAGGAGAGAACACCTAAAAACAAATGGCCCGTAGGCCGAGAGCTGCACCAGCCTAAAGAAAGATTTACTTAAACCACCCAGACAAAGCACCACAATTACTACTGGAACTTTCTTGCTCAAATCAGAGGATCTACTCACATCACTAAACTCCAGGGGAAGGCTCTCCGTGGGTTGAAGCTCTGCTGCACTCAGATACATGTCTCTGCTTGCAGTTGTGAGCTGCTCCTGTGCTGGAGGTTCTTGCTCAGGCTGATACATGGGAGGAGGAAGGGTTAGGTGGAGAGGGCAGCGAGGCTCATCCGACTGACCCATGTGCACAGTACGGTCACAGGGGACATCCTTCAGGCCTGGACACATTTTAAACAGCACCTGATTGTTGTCCTGGTAGATGTCTGAGTTTTTGGTTGTCAGGGAAATTATGTCTTCACGTTAAAAAAACATACAGAGAAACAGCCAAAAAACAAACCCTGACCAATAAACAATAGGCTACTTATTGATGCAAGTAATATTAGGTATTAATGAGCCTAAGCGGTTCTGTGCAATAAGGAGAGTTTGGTCCGTGTAATCAATACCAGTCCTGATTTATAATAATAATAATAATAATAATAATAATAATAATAATAATAAAAGTGAGTTTTGTTCCTTCCAGATGAACTGATTAGCCCCTTTGTAACTGGGAAAAACTATCAACGGACCACAAGAAGGTGTTCATGTAGGCTCCCTTTGAAACCAGCAGCTACTGCAAGCTGACGGTCTTGACCGGGGCCGTAGTGAATAAAGGCTAGAATTCCAAAAATAAAAGCAGTCAACATCATTAGGGTAGCATGATGGATACGTAGTACACAGTGTTTGGTCATAGGCAGGCAGGGGTTGGTGCACCGGGTTCCTTCCACCAAGGACATGCATTTTTCATACAACATTTTCGAGTTTAGCTACAACAAAGAAAACAAGTGTTCAGTTCGTCATATCACCAAATTCCAGGCATCTCAAAGCTTCTATAGACAGACAGACAACTGCATGTGTAGCCTTTCAAGGAGTATGAAGAGAGTTTTGGTGCTGGGGGAAGAGTCTTCAAATCAGCCCTACTTTGTCATTGGGTGTGTTCAGACCCACCTTGGGAGCACCATCTGTCACAGCCTGCCTTCTCTCCCTCAGCTGCCGATGCAGCAGGGCTTCCACGCCGTACCGACGACGGTATCGACGCAGAGCTTTGAGCTTCTTGAGGTTCTCTCTCTCTTTCATGGACAGTCCTTCAGGCCCTGTCAGCAGACTGCCACCTGTTACCAACACAAACAAATAAAATTACTTAAGATTGTGAGACCTTATGATAAGAAAAGGGCTTGCATCACAATCAATTAATTTGCATAATCACCCAGAGTATCATGCTCCGCTTTGCGGCTGTGCAAGTATCGACGCTTCTTCTCCTTAAGCAGATGTTGCAGGCGTTTGAACTGGTCAATGTAGAGAGACTGAAGCCTGATGAGTTTTTCACGGGTGATGAGAGCCACTTCCTCCGCTGTGTACACTCCTGCATGTCTACAATTGCAGGGATCAAACATAAGGACACAGACAAAAGATCATGTCAGATCTCAGCTCTGTCGTTTCCTTTATAGTGTTGTATGTTACTTTTGCCATCGTATTCATTATGTTCAAATGTTGCAGCCATGTACAAACAAACATCACGTTACACCCATTTCACTGGTTTTAGTAACTTACACTAGTATTTCACAGGTTTTAAAAGCTCATCCAGTTCAATTATGTAGTCTGAAAAATTGCTGTATATCAACAACATAAGAAACCCAGTGTTTTATACAGGCTAGTTGCAGATTACTTGATTTTGCCAAAACAACATTCTGAAATCCTGAGAAGCGGTTTGTAGTAAAATACAAACGTGAAAATAAAAATTTTAAAGAAAAGTGACAACGCACTTTCAGATTTAAACCTTGTAGACAGCATTATTAAGCTTACTTCAGAGGATCCTCGTGGTCACTATCAAGACTGTCAGCTTCACTATCAGGGTCTCCCCTCCATGTCTGGTCAAGTACCAAAGGCCCCGGCTCCTCTTCACTCAGGCTATCATTATCTGTCCAAAGAGGGTGTAACTTAAAATCAAAATTTGGTCGACACACGCTCTGTGAACAATTAATGAATGAGAAACTCCTTTCTTGACTCAATTAATGCAGTTGGTGCAAAAACAAGAGAGGCACTCACATCATTCACATCCCTCACATACATATATTATATGTTGGTATGTGTATGTGCATGCTTGTCTGTGTGTGTGTGCTACACTTTGAGAGGATTGGCATGTGGTTGGTCCCTGTTTCAATGCAATTCATGTTTTGCTTACTAGAAATCCCTCAGGGGTTTTTTTTAAAACTAAATTTTGACTCTTAAAGTTTTATTATTGAAATGATGGGTTTTGTTTAAAATTTAAATATCTAAAATAAAAATAAAGAAAAGCAAGCATAGAGTTTTGTTCCAACATGAAGATCTGCAGCAGCTCCAGTCAACCTAGTTGACTGGAGCTGCTACTACTTTTTAGTAGTAGTCAACTACTAAAAACCATGTCGTCATATAAGCGCTGTTCTGTGGTGGCGCCGCTCATCACTATGTAGCGAACGAGATGATTGCACAGCCAGCAGACGCTTGGGATGAGCCAGATTAAGTAAAACAGTAACTTTTAACACAGCAGCACTTAATGAAGAGTCTTCATGTCATGATATATAATATGATATATGATATGATATATATTGACTGCATGTCTTTAACTGAGACATGGCTTAGTACTGATGGAGCAGCTGCACTCATTGAAACCTCACCACCAGAATACAGCTTTGTACAAGAATCAAGGATTGATAAGAAAGGAGAAGGCACAGATACCATTATTTCCCTGTCACTTGGTTAAAGAAATATGGTGTTTGTTCACTATAAAGCATTTGAATATCACATCTTTGAATAACATAGCCCTCCCCCATTTTTTAACAGTAAGCTTAAAACCATTTTTGACACTAACGCCAATAAAACAAAAAGGAAAGTCATGGTAAATACAACACCATGGAGAAATTAAGAAACTAAAAAGCTTAAAAGAAATTGCAGAATAGGACAAAGAAGACGGAGGAAAAGTAAACTGACAATTCACCACCAAATACTTTAAAACAGAACTGTAAAACAAGCAAGACATATTTCTCAAGCTGATTAGAGAACCAGAACTACCCAAAAGTCCTTTTCTCCACAATCAACCATTTAATTAATTCTTCTTTAAATTACAAATTTGTAACAACTGATCTGATTTGTGAAGAGTTTGCAGAACACTTCTGCAGTAAAATTAAACATTTTAGATCAAAGCTATCAAATATGAATTTTAATATATCTGATTCTACTGTTCTATATAGGGAAACACTAGAGAAATTTGTCCTGGTTGATGCAAAGATACTTAGTAACATTGTATCGCAGTTAAAATCAGTTACCTGCTTTTTAGACCACGGTGTGACTTTTGACTCTGATTTTAATTTACAACCACATATCAGGACCATAACCAAAAATGCATTCTATCAACTTAAAAACATTGCCAGAGTTCACCCATTTCTCTCTCAAGCCAACACAGAGTCTTATGCATGCTTTTAACACCAGCAGACTTGACTACTGCAATGCTCTTCTTTGTGGTCTCCCCAAGAGGAGCATTGGTCAACTACAACCGATACAAAATTCAGCAGCTAGAGTACTGACGAGGACCAGAAAGAGAGAACACATTATTCCAATATTAAAGTCTCTCCATTGGCTACCTGTGTTTTAGAATTCATTTTAAGATTATTACTGGTCTTCAAGGCTGTTAATGGTTAGGGCTAGGGCTAACCCTAGCTATTTATCAGAGCTCCTCATCCCCTATAAGCCTTGTAGAACCCTCAGGTTTGCGGGCAGGACTCTACAAATCATCGTTGAAGTTCGAACTAAAACTCATGGTTAAGCCGGCTTTCCAGCATTATGGTCACTGTCTATGCCTACCCAAAATACCTTAGGGTTGCAAAAAGGATGATGATGACGATGGTTGTCTGTTTTCTGCATTTGCAATATATGCTTTATTACTGTTTTAATATATGGCTTATTGAAGCTTTCATGTATCTTATTATTTTTATTTTCATCTATTTATTTATTCTACCTCCCTCCACAACCTTTAGTAGGAAGGGTTATCTGTTAAGCACTCTGTGCTGCATTTTTTTTTAAATCTATTGATTGATTAACAGAGTTACCGCTGCTACATCCCGGACACCAGTGTTTAATTTTTACGTTCTCCTGTGTCGCTGTAGAATTTACAAACCACCAGCTGAATTTTGTATGACTTGCAGGTTAACATTGTTTTTGTTTGAAGAAATTAGGGCGCAGCCTTTCTCTTGCTGCTGCTGCTTGGTTTGTTTTATCCGGCATTTTGCCAGCGGCTGCGTTATTTTGCCATTGCACTGCGCCGTCAAATGAGCAACCAGACTAATCGTTACCGGCAAATCATTATCGAGCAATTTTCGTCATGGATTATTATCGATTCATTGTTGCAGCCCTAATGTTATTCTTAAGTATTTGAGAGGAACTTAAAAGGACTTACCTAGAATCTGACTTGCGTCAGAGCGCCCTGCATCAAGGTTGTGTGTCTCAGCACTGCTGTACCCACTGAGTTGAGACAACAGTGTCTCTGGGGATGGCCCAGAAGACATTTTTCTCATTTGCGCTCTCAGAGCCATAGCATTCCTGCGAGCATGCTCTGCACAAAATGTCACACTGAAAAGAGAGTGATATGAGAAGAGGTAGAGCAGACATTAGTCTTTGGACACACACACACACGGACACACACAGAGCAAAGGGAAATTAAATTGGAATGTTTGTTTTCTACTAACCCATCTTTCCGCTCAACCTTTGGCGCAGCATTGAGGCAGCGTTTGCCATTCTTAGCAGAAACATAGCTGCACTGCTTGTAGGGAGCGGTCTTGTCTTCCAGAATGTGTTTGATGCAGTAATCTAGGCCTTCCAGGCGCGGCTGGGAGCATTGTCGCTGGGTGAAGGAGCAGGCCTGTGGCTCCTGAGGTCGGGCTGTCTGGGTCACCCGATTGCGACTTGAGGGCAAAACATGAATTCGTATTCTGTTCATTGGAAATCTGCAAAATATAATAACATGCTTTTGAAAGAATAGTTTGGAAAAAAAGACCAATAGGGTTAAAATGACTTTATATTGGTTCCAGCATGTAACTGTATATGCCAGTTAAACTGTATTTTAGGGATGTGTCTGTTTTTCAGTGACTGTTCAGACTGCACATTTAGTTCTTAGCACATGAAGTAATTGACTTAACATTCATGTAGATGTTGACAGTAACTGCACCAACTCGGCATCGACTTCACTGTTAGGCTGTTGATTTCAGTTAGTATGTGAATAAACACACTCACTGTGGTGACGACTTTTCATATTGTAGGTTTATCTGAAAATATCTAGATTTAGCGAATGTCTCCACCAGCTTTGATGGTTTGTTATGACAATGTGTGCTCAGATTTAGATTTATCCTCTGCAAGCGTTTGTAGATATTAACAAGTGTTAGCATTGGTTGCACGAAAATGATATAAACGGGGATTATACGCAACAGTTTGTAAGATCAGGTTTATGATACCGAATAAACGACAAGTGCTACAGCAGGCGGTCACGTGGCCTCTCAAGCTTTATTTTTTTTATTAAGTTAAACTACATTTATGACAACGACCTCGACACAAGAAAACACGCTACCGGTGCTCAATAAACGCGACTGAGCTCAGTGCCAATATTAACGCTTAGCTTTGGTCATAAACAGGCGCCACACCAACACAGCCCGCCTCTCGTTACGTAGTCACTCTTTCAGTTGCATAGTCGCCATCTTTGTTTAGCGGTTGCTAAACTGACTATCGGCTAATCTTTATCTTTTGTAGATATAAAAAGATTCTTTCCATTCAGTGATAATTTGCAACCGCATATTTCACTATAAGGAAAATGTAGTCGCCCCAAAAACGTAATCCATCCTTAGTTTAACTTCATAAATTCTTACCTCTCTCTCTGCAGTCGTACACCGCACAGCCTCTACGGAACACGACACTACATCGACTTTCCTGCATTCCCAAATACTGCCACAGCTAATGTTGTCCAAACTTCCCGCCCACCTCAAGATCCAATTGGCCAGAACGCCACCCGTCAAAGCATTTCATTGGACAATGGAGCAGTCATTAAAAATGATACCAAGCACCGCAGAGGCAACGTCAAAGATTTGCAATTAAATGAACTTTCTTAAAACATTTATTGGCTTTATTGAGAATAGAGCAACCACATGATATAAAAAAGAACAGTGTTCACATATAATATTTTACTGAAAATAAAATCCCTAAACATTTCATTTTTAGACCTGAGTGTCATTTTAAACACCAAGATGTGGAAAAACACACATGAAACGTACTGTACCTAGATCATTTTGCATTGTTAGGTTGCATGAGTATCTTCAATTGTTCTCATTTACATGGGTTTATTTTGAAATGCATATAATTTTGTATTCACTTCTCATAGCATAACTGTAATACTTAATTTGAAAGCTCTGTCCAGATCAAATAAAACAAATTTCACTCCTATACAGGAAATTTAATCTAATAAACTAACCATTATAAATGTTAATACTTTGTCAATTGCATTGTAGGCAAACCTACCGACATAAATATTCAGTGCATTCACTGTTTCCCTGTTACAACCAAGCACAACAAAACCTCTGCTGCCTGAGCAAAAGAGTTGTACTGTTTTCATCGATTCATTAAACAAGGGAACAAAAACCTTTTACAATTGTATGGCTAATTCGTTGTACTGCATTACTGTCAACTGTCTAAAACCTTTTATTACAAACTGAAGAAGAGAAGTAAGTTAAAAGCAATAATACTATACAGTCAAATCCACATAAATGATTCTCTTTCCAACAAATGACACTTCCCCCATTTTTCTCTAATAAGAACTTAAAACTTTAGACAGCATACATCAAGCTTGTCGTTCTATAGTGGACGTAAACTGACAAGTTGCTTTCTGTGAAATTGGATCCAACTAAAGAATCCACACATATGATTCACATATTGTGGATGGTTTATAGACAAGATTATCTTGATGGCTGAGTTTACTGCTAGATTAAAATCAGACCTGAATGAATTGACAGTTATACACATTTAAAACACTCCCAAAGAAAATGTATAAATGAAAACCAACCATGAAGACAGACATGAAGCCCATGATTAATCACTTATTATTCAAATTGATTATCTTCCATACGTTGTCCATAGATCCATCCACAGATGATGAACAAAGGAATAAAATGCAGAAAGACCATTTTTGTTGTCATTATGTATCATTGAATGCATCTATCAACCATTAATGACTAGTGACAAACATTTATCCTTGGTATGAACTTTGTCCATTAGTGTAACCATTACAATTGTATATGAATATGATACAACCATTTAAAACAATGACTGCAACACTCAAATGTAAAACAAAAAGTACAAGTCTCTTAATTTACATATTTAACAATATGTAAAAAATAGCTTGTTTGTTTAAATATTCCATAATCTTTCTACAAGTTTACCAAATAATGCAAAGAATAACAAACACCAGGGATGGGGTCACTTTCTAAAGTTATGACTGTTTAAAAATAACTGACAAAAATTTTGAAAAGATGGCTTTGGAGACATGCACTCTCAAACCAGCCTGTACAGTAAAATATTCCTCTGTCCATAAAACACAGAAGGGAAACTTTAAAAAAGTAGAAAAGGGAAATATGTTTTTTCCAAAGCATTCAATTAATAAATAATACACAATAAAAACAGTATAAAAACACAATAAGTCAACCTAACAGACATTTTCCTCATGATTTCAAGGTGATGACATCCTAAGCAATAATCAGGTCCCCATCATCACATTTCAATTAAAAAGAAAATAAAAGTTTTCTACACTTTCCTTTGACCAAGCGTTGTAGGCATCTCACTGCGCCATTGTGGAGTGTGAAAGAAAACCTCTCGTACATTTCTCAGTTGCCCCGCTGAAGCCACATCAAATCTATTGTAAAGTTCTTAATTATACAATACTATAAGCAACAGAATGGGGTGCTCAAGCATTACTGTACAAAACATCTACAGAAACTCATTTGGGTAATGGTGGTAGTGGTGGAGGCGGATCTGAAGGCAGGGGTGGCGGCCTGGGGTTGTTGCCCCTGGAACCACCAGTGTAACGATAGTCACCATACTGGGATCTGTAATCAAACATGGACGGCTGGGACGGCTGGACGCCCTGGGCACTCAGAAGAGAGTTCAGCATTTCAAAAGTGTCCTGATACTCGTTTGACTGACCTGAGGTACCATGTCCATTAGTTTCTGTCTTGTCACTTTTGGAGAGAGAATAACTCCCTTGATGGTGGGGAAGGCCCAGAGTTGGGAGAATGTCAGGACTGGGCCCCAGATTTTGCGAAGATGAAGACAGGGACGGTAGGTGGAATGGATTCCTAGTGGACTTGCTGACTTTTGAGGCAGGGTGAGCGCCTGCTGCAACATCGTGGGAGTGAGTCCTCTTACGTGAGGCTGAAGAGGATGAAGAGCCTGTTCTAGTGGAGTCACTGGGGAGTTTTTTGCTACTTCCTAACATCCCAGTGGAGTTAGAACTTGTTGAATGTTTATGAGAAGAGGAAAGCGAGGCAGCACCCGTGGAGGAATAGTGGTGGTGGTGGTGGTGGTGATGATGGTGGTGATTAGAACGTTCCCTGTGCTTATCCCTGCTCTTGCCCTCCTCTCCTAAGCCCACCCGTTGCTTCTCAGGCACTCGTATTCTGACTTTGATGTCCTGATCCTGAACTCGAGCACTGCCACTGTGCCCACCGCCTCCTCCTCCCACTACTGGGAAACGCATTTTTAGAGCGCTTCTTTCATGCCTCTCCTTCTCCAGGGGAATTTTGAGAATAATTGGCGAAGGGTTGGATATGTCAGAGGATGAGGATGAGCTGGTTTGCTGGTGATGTTGCTGTTGCTTGTCCTTTCTCTGCTGCTGACCAATCAGAGCCTGGGCTGCATTGGCGTACTCCCTCTTCACACTGGCCTCCATGTTCTCCAGCTTCCTCTTTTGCGCAGCCAGGACATCTGCATTCTTGGCACGATACTCACTTAGCGATACCTTAGCTGGAGTGTGGACCTCATGGTTGGCCTGCTGTTGTTCCGATCCTACCTGACCTTTTCCACTCCAAGTCGGAGCACTACCAGAACCGGGCCGCTCCTTGTCACCCATGGCTGACGAAGAAGGGGACAACGCTGGAGCCGAGAGGCTCATAAGGCCTGCAACAGTGCTCTCTGAAGAAGCCATAGAGATCATGCTCATCATGGTATCCCTCTGGTCGCCCTCCTCCTGGACTTTTGGCTTAACTTTTGGTGTCTGACCTGCAGCCTAGAAGCCAAAAATCACAGACTGTCAAAAAGTCCAAGATGGCTTGGCTTTGCTTTATGTGTCACACAAGAAAAAGGAAATACCTTCCAGTTGCGAATTCGCTTCAGTCGGCTGGGTGTTTTCTCCAGGATCTGAAGGAACTCGTGTGTAAGCTCTGTAAGAGGATAAATTACAGTAAAAGTTATAATAATTATTATTAATAATCAATACATTACAAACTGATGACCTGGTGATGAATCTCAGTCAATTCTTTCTGCTACTACTGAGGATATATAGATTTACAATAGGGCTGAAACTACACCTCAAGTAAAATATATTGCCCTAAAGCTTTCTATAAACTATGTATTTCTATACAGTCCATTGTGTTTGTAACAGATGATTATGATTGGTGCACAGCGCTCTAAAAAATAAAGAACATAGCAATGAAAGAACGGAACACATGAAAGATGAACTAAAAGCTTCAGGATTTCAGAAGAAAAATGTGCAGACCGCTGAATGAACTCAACACACATATTTATGTAATTAATGCTAGAATTGTATGTAAATGAAGACAGCAGACTGTTCAGACACGTTGTCCTGCTGATTTATACCCTATTACCTAAAGTTTCAATGTAAATGACTTTACATGTGTTTTATTAATACTAGTGAAATTTTGCCTTATTTTCTGTGGTGAATTTACTTCTGCTCTTTAATAAAGTTAAATAATTTCTTATCTAACTACCTAATATTAATGGGATAATTAAAAGAATACTTGATTACTAAAGTAAACAATAACTGCAGCCTAATTTACAAAACATACCATCCAGCAGTTCCAGTGTGACAGTAGGATCAACATATTCCCACCAATGCTTTCCATCTGTAGACACTGGGATCTCCCAGTTGGACCATTTGCAAGCTAGATGGATGCACACACAGGCCACCACAGGCGGACTGTACTGCAGGCAGAACGTGGTCAGATGTAGACTACGTCCCAGAACACCACAAAACAAAAGAAGAAAAGGAAAGATTCAACACATTGTGTTTTAGGAAACAATCTAAAAACATATTCAACTTGGTTCACTTCAAATGAAAATGTTTTTAAAAACATTGAATTCTGTCTATGTCCATGCTATATTTGTTTTACCTGTTGGTGGCCATAAAGTATGAGGTTTGGGCCAGGTCCTTACTCGCTGGAACGAGACCAAAAAAACAAAACAAAGATGCTTGAAACCTGCCAGAATATGTGGCAGTAACTGTGCAACTTTTACAAAATTCACAAGTTGATGCTCACCTCTAACAAGCTGAGTGCACTTGACAACATGAGTGTGTGGATGGTCAATGGTGATTTCAAATGCTACAATGAAAATGAAAAGAAAAAAAAAAGAGTTAAAAAATGATAAAGACGACAAGATTTTGATTTGACTGTAGACATGAATAAACATCCCTGAAGATCAGAAAATTAATACTAATAAACCAAACCAAGTATTTATTTTCCCTTTAGGATGAATAAAGCATATATCTCTATCTCGTAATGTAGAAAAGGTATTCTAACAGATGATTTTGGAAAACAATGTTTGTCCAGAAAAAGTAAGTTTTAGATTATTTTATTATTATTATTTTAAGAAAATTGTTTTGATGCTCTTCAGTCTTCTCCTGCCCAGTTCAGAGTTTCAAATAACATGAAGGGATTCAACAGGCTGCTGCAAATAACACACATTATCATGCAGTGAAGAATCACATGCACCACAAACAAATTGTAGCCAAAATATACAAAAACAAAAATGGAAAAATTGTCCCCAAAAAACAAGCAAACAAAACAAACAAAAAAAAAACACGCGGTTGAAAAGCCAACGTCACTTTGCAGTACTTCTAATCGAATTGGAGGTTTCTGTAGACAAAACTAACAGGTTAGCACTGCTTTCATAATCATTTGTAATTCTGGAGGGACGATTTCGAGACCCACTACTTCCTTTCTGAACTTACCCAAGGTCTGGAGTATTATGCTCTCAAGAATGACCAGGTCTTGGGCTTGTTGCAGGTAGGCCTGAGGTTGAGAGGACAGGCGCATTACTTACTGAGTGGCCTCTATCCATTGTGAAACAAGAGCAACTATGTAGTCAGAATGCATACTAACATTCTCCGTGTTGAAAAGAATGCTAAGCTGCAGACGTATGGAACCTACTGTCTGTTGTCAACCTGAAAATCCCCCACAGATAAATGCTGAAAGCTGCATAGCAAGGAGAGATGCTTGTTTTTGTTGTTTTGCCTGGATAACTGAAAACCTCCAGCATTACCAGGAAAGTGTTTTATGCTCTGATCTCTTAGAACAAGTGTCATTCACCATCAACTTTTGAATTGCTGAAAGCTCATGCAATATGAGGTAAATTAATCCAGTTTAAAAACCATTCTGTTAACCTTATTCAAAGCTAGATTTAGTTTTAAAACAGGAAAACTGAGTAGAAAAAAAGAATAGTAACTAATTCACTAAATAACTCAACACCTCAAATCTAATAATGCCAATAAATAGGTTTAACAGCTGAAAGGTTGAACACACATTTCCAACACAGAAACCTGGAAGCTTTCAGGAGACAAAGGTAAAGCCGCCAGTGAGTCTGGACTTACGTCACTTCGCACATCTGGAGAAGGATCCTGAGGATTGAGGCAAGCGTGGGCTACTTTGATAACATGTTCCAGCTTCCGGGGCTGCTCCTCAACCTTAGCAGCGAGGAAGAGAGCGGCAGGAGAGATAACCTGCAGTCACACAACAAAAACAGAGCCATGAGCAGAATGACTGACAGCTGATACAAGGAGTGAAAGTGACAAACAATACTTACATTTCTGTGAAACCTAGTGAACGACTGGACCATGTAGAATCGATGCATGTACACGATGGCTGTATTAATAGTAAGTTGAGACCTGACAAAAAGCAGTTAAGAATCAACGGCATTAAACATATAGGGACAAACGTTATTGGGTCTGAAGTCACTGGTCGACAGATGAGCATAACAGAAGAAAATAGCTAAAAGCATGACACGGGTCTGAAAAGCACATGAAGACCCAGGTCATCCTAAACAACGACGTGAAAAGATTAAACAAGCGACCGAACCCAACGGTCGGCACAATGAGGGAAGACGTTTATAATTAGGAAGCGTTTAAACCAAACATTTACTGCAATGTCACGCTGCTTCAAGTTACTCCGCATGCAATCTTACAACACTTACAGTAAAATATGAAACTAATGCTAATGTGCCAAAGGCCTGCACACCACATAGGCCTTCTGGGCCCGGTTGAGCCTGCTACGCCGCTTTTAGCATAAAGACAACATAAAATTACTGTCTGGGACACACGTTAGACATAATTATTGGGGAATATTCTTCAAATAAAACGTAATAACAGCCATAGGCGTGTGTTCTCTGCCGAACCGGCTTCTAGAGACGCCCAACGTCGCTAGCTAACAAGCTAACGCTGGTTAGCTAGCGCTGGTTAGCTGAGACGGAATCATCCTTCGACAAAAGATACACATTGAGCCGCTGTCCCATGTCCTGCAGCAGGTTCGCCGCCTGTTGTCTATAGGACAGTTCCTTGTCTGGATCGAGTCCAGCTCGCCGAGAAGGGCTGTTGTCGATCTGTTGTCGTGTATAATACCATTTGTTATTACAGCTTACAGGGAGAGAACGAAACGAAGCCGCCATTACTGAGAAGGACGATAGTTTAAAATTTCTGCGCGTCACAGGAACCTACGTCACACGGAGACCAAAGTAGGGGAGAAGTTCTGACGAACACCGGCAGGTGTCACCGGAGGAGCCACAACCGCGACCTGAAGCTTCGCCTCGGAAGCGTTTAGCTTGAGTTAGGAGCCATGAAGCTGTTATGGATGTGTTTTCAAAATGCCAACAGAACCGGCTCAGTGGTTTTATTATGGACCTGACCTCTGACTCATGCATCAGCATGAATTCTCAAGTGTCTGGACCTGTTTAGAAACTGCGATGATCAGCTCTGAAGAGTCTATCTTCTGCTGAGATTCAAACAAATGCTGGACCAGCTTTTCACCTCAGTGAAAAGACTAAAATCCTACAAGCAGTAATGTCCTGCAAATGTTTCATCCAAGTAACAGGAAATTTTATGTTTAATTCATGTAAAATGGGTTAATGTATGACCTAAATGGTAGCTGCCAGAACGTTTAAAATAAAGCTTTAAGTCTAGAGCATCTTATCTTAAATTCACTATTTTCACTCAGTTGGTAGAGCACTGCTTGGGAAGCAGAAGGTATCCAGTTTGAACACTGCACACTTCAACACACTTCACATGCCGAGTGGCAGCCCACTGGGGCTAGATACAGATGACAAATTTCATTGTGACATGTGACAAATAAAGGATTATTAGTTCAGTCTACATTCAAATAATTACTACATGTAATAGTTACTCTTTAAAATAGTTATCTTCATAGTTATAAATATCAGACAGCTGTACAAATGAACAAACAAAAACTGAAGCAGATTTCCAAAACTTGTAAACAATTTATTTGAAATCACAAAATGTTATAAAATGGACAAGTAACTGAGACAGTGTATAATCAAATCCCCAAAAGAAAAAAACTGTAGGCTACCTGATCAATCAAGAAGAGCATACTTTAACAGACACCAAGTACAAACAAGTTAGTTCGGTCAATTAAATGGAAAATGTCTAATTGCAATATTCTGCCAGAAATACAAGAATGAATCCTAATGAATATTATTATCTCTGCTTTGGTTTATTTCTGCATTTATTTTCCTGTTTCACTGGATCATATTAAATGCGTTTAGGATAATGACATGTTTAGATGTCCTGCTTAGGCTAGGAGAAGTTCTTCCCAATACCATCATTACTCCCTTTGAACAAATAAAAGCATCATTGCTTGTTAGTCTGCAGGTTTTTGCTGTGCTTTTTGTGTTTAATGTGCTCATTTGGATTTTAAACCAAGGAAGCAGAATTCCCCCAATGAACAGTTTGTCCTGAAAAATAAAAAATAGACTTCACTGCACTTCTATAGTACATAGGCACCAGCACTAATGGCCATGCTCTCATGGTAAGCCCTCAGTTATCCAAATGAAAAGGTCAAAAAAGAAAACTATAGCGTTGAGAAAAGTAAAAACCTTTTTTCACAACTGGAAATCGTTTCACAGAAAGTAAAAGAAACAGGCAGGTTGAAGATTGTTTTATAAAATCCACTGCACTAAGGCTCAGTAGAAACCATTTTAACCATTTAAACTGATCCAACTTCACTTATTTAACTATACTTTTGATTTAGAGCAATCCTACCACTGCTTTAAACTTTTGCAAATCTTTCAGCACGCTTGATTTTCTTTATCTGAAAAAAAAAAACAAAAACAAAACATGAATACACAAATATGCTAACATGTAAAAGATTACAACTGTCAATACGCAAAATAAAAAAAACATTACTTCAACATCATCCGAACCAGTTGAACCTGCACCCGTTAGGATCCCAAACCTCTCCTTCCTCTTCTTAAGTTTTTCATCCTCTTCAATCTAAAAGCACATCATATATATTTTTTAACCCCAAAGTCTGAAAAATAATCTCTACAAAAAAACCTACAAAATGTGATTATTTGATATGATTGAACTGCTACAAGACAATTACACAAGTTTGACCTTTTTAGAAATGGATGAAACATTCATGCCAAATCTGTCTGCTCTCTTCTTCAGCTGATCGACATTCACCTTTCAAGACAAGAACATTTAAATAAACTCAGAGACAGTTTATTAAAAGAAAAAAAAGTGTCTTATTCTGAACTTACAGCAGCTTTACTGTTAGCAACGACGCCTGTGTAGGAGACAACAAACAGATGACACTGATCACTGAACATTATGTAAACCATTGAGATACATGTTGTCAAAAAATGTTCACCTTTTAGGGTGGGGGTAATCATATTTTAATTGTGTCTTCTTTGGCATGACGGGGCTTATAAAGCACAAATACACTTACACTCTGTACTTCACACTGTAAAGAGTAATTACAAACCTGGAGATGGGCTGGCAGCATTAGCAGGTAAGCCAAACCTGAAGAAAAAAATCATCAATGGGTGAATAAAGTTAACTGTATTGTAATAATTGTTAAACCATGGGACTACTATCCAAACTATAAGGAATATGAATAATTCTTCTAAAGCTACTGATCATTTTTATAGTCTTACCGTGCTGCACGAATGGCCTTTTTGTTGTCAGATGTTGCTGGTAAGTTAAAACGTTCAGCTCTCTTCTGTAGTCTCTGTTAAATAAAGGTAATGCTGAATATCTGAATTTCCAAAATGCTGAGAGAAACTTCACATACATAAAAATAGGTTCTGCTAATCAATATTATAAGGTGAAACTGATATATTTATATTATTTATGTGTGACAAGCTTATTGTTAAAAACAATTCACATTAGGGCTTTGAATAACGCAATTAGCACATGAAAACATCATACATACGTCACTGACAGATGACACGGGAGTTATCTTCACAACATTTTTTTCAGTAGGTCTGAAACAATAAAAGATTGGAAGTAATACAAAAGATAAACAACTACACAGTGATTACACTTTAGTGGTAAAATTCAACTGAGCAATTGTTAAGCAGTCACTGAACTATGGTTGGTCACATGGAAACTTTAAATATCAAAAATTATTTCAATCAATAGCCAACAGATGAATCCATCTGTTGATTTTAAAACTGTACACCTGTAAAAAGCTCAAATGCTCTAAAATCTATTCATCTGTTATTCAAACTACTAGAATGGCAGAAGCAATGGTCAGGTATACATGAAGTAGAATAAACTTACATTTCACATTCAGTTGGTTCCACCTCCTGATCATCTTTTTTGTCATTGGCACTCTCATTTTTGATTAAGTCCTAAAATAAAAATGAGAATCAGAAATTTAAATATTACCTAATTATGTCTGAAAAGAGGGTGTGAAAGAGCAGGTGTGGTGAGAAACATTACCTCTGGATCCTCTTCCAACACATCATCAACATCCACATCTTCCTCTTTGATTTGAAAAGGAGATTTTCCACCAGAGGGGAAGAATGAAAACAAAAAGAAAGTTTAGGCTGTGGTAAGATCAATGTTGCATTCCATAATTCAAAGAGTAGGAAAAAAATTAACAACTCCACAGGTCACGTGTTCTTAGAATAAATCAGAAGTGTGTATTTAAAGTAGCCTGTCCATATGTAGGAGCAACAAATTTGCTATACTGTTTATAAACATACACACTAAACACACTAACTGTGTGTAAATGAGTCAACTGTAAAGGGGATTTTCCTCACCATGTTCCTCCAGATACGCCTGCAGCCGAGCAATGAGGTCACCTTTGTTTCCCTTGGTTTCCAAACCTCGGGCTTCACACTCCTGCCTCAGTTCAGCAAGCTTAAAAAGGAGGAAGGGGTGAAGGAATTATTGAAAAAAAAGAAACTGGTAACAATTTACAACATATTCTTGACATTACAACAAGTAGCACACAACTGTAAATTCGTATGTGTGTTTACTTTACTACTGACCAGCCCAGCCTCAATCATTAAATGTTATGTTATTATTCTTGTAAATACTTTAGTAAAGTCGCTTAAAAGTCGAGCATCTACAATAGTGTAGTTTTGTAGCAACATAAACGTTACTTAGGGTCAGTTCCTCGATCTGTGAAGCAACTAACGTCTCTAGTACGAACACACAGGTTGCTAACGTTAGCTAACAAAAACTATTCGAGTGGTAGATCAAACCGTAATTTAAATAGTTAAAACAAACAGTGGAGGCAGAGCACTTTATACCCAACAAAACCTTAATTTACAATTATTTGTTGAATAATATCCCCACCCACCAATTTTCATTCATTCCCTTCCTATCGTTTCAAGCTTTAGCTCGGTATGTGACTCCGGTTAGCTACGCTAAGTGAGGAAGCAACGTGAACGCACCATTAGCCCCCAGACCGAGTGGAAGAGCTGCCCTTTATAGCTATCATTTGTCTACTACCTCACTCTCTGTTATAGCACCTAGCAATAACTATTACTAACTACAGACTAGAAAACAAACCTAAATTGTGTAATAAGGCGTAAACGTATATCAATACAAACCTTCAACTTATGGAGCTCTATCACTTCAGCCATCTTTCTTTGTTGATGTATAAACGACTTCCTCCAATCAAAGCGCAGCTGCCCTTGAACAGTAGCGCTCTGAGTCACAGCGCCTCCTGCAGGACGGACGGTCAAACTGTAGAACACCGCCTCAGCCGCTAACAGCGGACGATTTATCAGACATATGAGCACATTTTAACTTGACATTGTTTGTTAAAAAATAAGCTATAGCGACCATAACAAGCTTGAAGCAGCTTTATAGCCAGCTAAACAAAATATAGTATTATGATAGTATTATATAATATTATAGTAATATACTGTATGTAGTGGTGGTAGATAGTTGGCAGATATGCTAATTACAGTGTATGGT
Source organism: Betta splendens (assembly GCF_900634795.4). Lineage (NCBI taxonomy): Eukaryota > Metazoa > Chordata > Actinopteri > Anabantiformes > Osphronemidae > Betta > Betta splendens. Next base: position 17,099,206 of record NC_040887.2, on the reverse strand, counting down.
ACATCATCTTATTACTTGTGCACAAATAAGCTATATATATGCTGGATTTCATAACTTTTCTTTAGAGATGAAAAATTATATCAAAAGTGTTGCTAGGGAATAAGGTAGTAAATCAACCATGAAATAGATAAAGGTAGTCACAATTTAGTAAAGGTAAAGTTGTGCTTTAATGTGACTGTTGGTGTATAAGCATACTGTGCAGTACACATTCCCATGTTGTGTATTTTCCATCAGAACAGCATTTGAACTGAATTGAGTTTACACATGCTTTACACATGTATGATACTAAATACTGATGAGGCCAGGGAGGAGTTACTCAGTTCATTGGCAATACTAAATACATGCAGACAAAACAGGTTTAAACAAATGTGCTGTGAATGCTGACATTGTTTTGAAAAGAGGTTTACACAGTATCGCAGTTTGGCATATGATGAGGAGACAAAAAATCTTAACAAAGTGACTTTATAGTTATGTAGGGTAGAAGGGCAAAGCCGGATGAATTTAGAGTCACAAGAGCTTCAGTAATCCTCATTAACACTACATTCCTCCCATTTTTTCTCCACACTGTGTGATCTATAAATCCGAGAACACAAAGTAATTTTAATAATCCAAATACACAATTTTATTATATTGTCATAATTAAACTTTCAACCTGTAGGACTTTAATGGAAACCTATTTCAAAGTTCTCCATTGCATGGTCTTGACAGCATGACAATCATTAGTAGAAACAAGAATTTCCGAGTAAATCCAAACATAATTAGGACTAATTAGAGAAGCAGCCCAAAATGGGTCAGGTGACGGCAGCAGAGATTTAGCTTTCACGTTGTGCTCAAAAGCACATGTTGTGTAGAGCTGGCACCAGAAAGCGAATGCTTGTGGAACCTGATCTAAATATGATGCTGGTGTGTGGAACAGACATAACTGATCTAATAAACAAGGAACACATTAATCACACACATACTATAAGCACTGGCAAATAAAATAATAAATAAAATAATAAATTGATGAGGTCATCACTAATTGTGAGATGATCTATTTGAATTATTATTGAATTATTTTTCTTGCAATGACAATTTGATTGAAGATGACATTGGACTAAAATAAATACCAATATCATGATCATCATGAAAGTAATTCACGAATGGAAATCAATGGTTATTAATACAAAAGTTTAATCTGTTAATTATTACTAAGATAATCAAGGTAACTTTTTAAAATATTGACCTATGTATTGTGTAATTAGATTGGTAATGATGCTGCTGCTATGTAAATGATTGATTTTCACTACTTTTTACTGCTGAAAACTAATATAAGCTCCATTATAACATCTTTCTTGTATATACTGTGATCTATGAAGACACCTGGGAATAGAGACAAAATCTAAAGCAAAGAGTAAGTGTACCATTGGCCTTCTACAGGAATAATAATATGTATGCACTTAATGCTTAATGTTTTACATTTACTGTGTGCTTATTTATAAATCAGTTTAGTTTATGAACATTCATCTCGTCTTGTGATCCAATCTGATGACATAGAACAGTACGTGATTGTTGTACTTTACTTGATTATGTGCTGCTTTTTTTACACTTTTGGTGGCTCTAATCCCAGAGACATGCTTTCACTGTAAATACTTATAATCACAGTTAGACCAGTTGCCCCTGGATCCAATTGGTGGGGAGCTGGACTGCTGGGCGTGGCTCCTGCTGATACACAAGTTTATAAGACACTTCTCTGTTAGTGACTGCCACCAAAAGGGATTTTTCACAGAGAGAAGAAGCGCTGACCATGAGGACGTCTGCTGTGGTCCTTGTGCTTTTGGCCGTAGCTTCATGCACTGTGGCAAGTAAGTACAGACCAGACACCTTAAAACAGATTACAGAATTTACAGAATTACAGAAGAGAATAAGAATAAGAATAAGAGAAGACATCAAAAAAGAGTAAAAATGCATGAATTAAATGTGTCCAATGTGTGTGTTAAATTAGTTAATTTTTATATTTGACTATACCAGGTGCGACAATCCAATTATATTAAGTTGTAAATGAACCCCTGAACAATGGAGAAAGCAAAAAGCTATTATCAACACAGAGAGAGAGAGAGAGAGATAGATAGATAGATATATATAGATAGAGATATATAGAGATAGATATAGATAAGATAGAGATATATATATATATAGAGATAGAATTATATAGATAGATATATATAATATATAATATATATATAGATAGATATAATATATATATATATATATATTTATACTTTAAAGTTACACATATTATTTGATTTAATGGCTTAATCCGTGATATACTGTACTACTGCCCACATGCTCACACTTCGACCAGCTGACCATCACATGAGAAGGATTGGAGCCACCTGAAATCCAAAGCGTCAGGTTCTGGTGGACAATTTGAAATCATTAGGATGTAAAAATGTATGAAGAGAGTAAATTAAGATTAAATTAGTATGAAATGACAGTGATCATAAGAAACAGAACAAACCATAAATACAAGTAGTATGAATACAATATTTAATGTCTGCCTGTAGTTAAACTTCATATACTTGCATGAAGCAAGTTTTTTCATTTTGCTCTTGATATTTCAGAGTCCAAAAATCGTTTTACTCGTTTCCCAACGTGGAAAACGAAGATTTACCCAATCTGGAAAGATGGAGACCCACGATACAAAGACTCCTGGAAAGGTAAAACATGTCCTATGTCCAATGTTTGTATATGTTATTTTGGGAAAACAGAGGCTAAGGCATTCTAAAAAGCATTCACTAATCATGTCACAGCTTTTATACGCGGTCTTGGTAAATGTTATTTTTGGCCATGTGTAATTTACCTTTTCTCAGCCATAATCACTCTTTTCTTCAGGTGGAAGGGTTTCCTTTAATGTAGGGAATGATTCACCAACTCTGACTGGAGCCAAAGTTACCTTCACCATTGACTTAGAGTTTCCACACAACCAAAGGGTGCAGGAGGACGGAGATGTAGTTTGGGCTGAAGACTGCATAGTCAATGGTAACACAAAATCATTCTGTGTGTCATGACAGCTACAGCGATGCATGGTTTATAACTGACATTTATATTATCGTCCTCATAAAGAGGCAGATTAGCTATTGCTCAGTAAACTTTACAGAATAACATTACAGTAAGCCACAAACATAAAACATACAAGACTAATGCTTATATTGTTATTGGTTTATTTATTAGAAACTTCAATTTTGTTAGGAAATATCTTTTAAAGCGCTTTGTCTACTTTGCAGTCTTTGACTATAATAGTGTTCTTCTTCCTACTACAGGAACAAAGTACCGTGAGTCTGAACCAGTATATCCACCACAGAACATGGACTGGGAAGCTGTTTTTCCTGATGGAACACCGATTAAGAATGACAAGAAGCCAAACTATGTGTTTGTCTGGAAGACCTGGGGTGAGTGACGCTTGCGTCATATCTCTTAATGTGTGTGTGTGTGTGTGTGTGTGTGTGTGTGTGTGTGTGTGTGTGTGTGTGTGTGTGTGTGTGTGTGCGTGTGTGCGTGTGTGTGTGCGTGCGTGTGTGTGTGTGTGTGTGCCCTGTGCATCCTGTACGTATGCGTGCGTGTCACCAGCCTCACTGTCGGTTTGGCAGGTCAGTACTGGCAGGTGGCAGACGGGCCCTCGTCTGCTCTGACCATTGGGACGGATGACATCCCACTGGGCTCCTACACCATGGACATCGTCATCTACCACTATCGCAGCAAGGAGAAGTTCATTCCTCTGGGATATGCCTCCACACAGTTCTCTATCACTGGTCAGTCACTCACTGTCGTAGATGGTTTCATTATCCACAGTGGTGTGGGAGGTCAGGATGGAGTTACAGGGCTCCACCAACTAGTCTTCATGGTTAAAAACATTTCATGATGTGTTCTTCTCAGATCAAATCCCCTTTGCTGTCTCCCTGGACCAAGTCAATGACATTGTGGCCGGGGACATGCGATTCATCCAAAACAGGGCAATTGCCTTCACCATCACCCTCCACGACCCGAGCGAGTACCTCAGCAATGCGGACATTACTTTCAACTGGGACTTTGGGGACGAGAGCGGAGCACTTATATCCAGGGAGCTGACCGTCACTCACACATACATCAGCTCCGGCTCGTTCAAGCCTCGAGTGGTGATCCAGGCAGTCATCCCAGATAAGAACTGCGACCCGCCCACCGACAGCCCAACCAGAGCCCCTGGTCCGCCGGCCGATCGGGGAACCACAGGTATGACTTAGCTGGAAAGACTGGAAACAGCCTCACGTAGCTTCTCTGCTTTTTTGTCTTTATCCTGAGGTACTGTAAATGTCTGCCAGTTTCTCCCCGTGCAGCAGACAAACTTAACTTAACATCTGAGCCAATGCTCCAAATGCTTCCTTTAACTAGTCCTCTAAAGCTGCATTAAGACTCATTAGAACTACCTTGTTAATGTGCAGTCAAAGCTCCTGCGCTGGCGTCTGCTCTCCCTCTGCTGGTTTCTACCAAGACAACAAGGCTCCACGTCAACGCGGTCCTTTCAGACACAGAAGAGGACAACACCGAGGACGAGGCCTCCACCGCCGCCTCGGTCCAGTCTGGCCAGGAAACACCCACGGTAGCCAAGACCCCGTCCCCAGCCACCAACATGCTGCCGGCCGACAGCAAGGCAGGACCCTCAGCAGGTAGAGTGCATTCAGTTACTGGATTAAGTAGAAAGTCTGGGGTTCGATTCCAGGGCTGTCCAGGTGCCTTTCTCTGTGGAGTTTGCATGTTTGGTGTTTACTCATCAGGTGTGAAGCGAACCGTGACACTGACGGGCAGAGCAGAGGTGGAGGTTGTCGCTAAGCGGGATGCTGGTGATAAACCTTCTGATGATGACTGTGTCATTTATCGCTATGGCTCCTTCTGCACCGGCATCGAAGTGTTCGGTGAGTAGCAGCAGCTGGAGTTGGTCGATGAGACGCTGCAGAAACGATCGTTACTGGTGCTCCTGTTTTCAGAGGGCATTGAGAAAGTGGAGATAGTACACATGGACGATGTTGTCATGGCAACGCCTGAAATGAAAGTCCTGGACATCACTGTTACCTGCCAGGGAAGGTGAGTGTCCTGCTCGCATGCCCAGTGGGTCCCACAAGGCCTGTGCTGCATCTCTGTCTGCTCCCTGCCTCTCTGCAGCCGGCCCAAGGAGGTGTGCAGCGTGATCCTGGATGCCGAGTGCCTGAGGCCCATTCACACAGTCTGCAACATGGTGGAGCCATCCATAGAGTGCCAGCTGGTCCTGCATCACTTCTTCAACGACTCCGGGGCCTACTGCATCAACGTGTCGCTGGCCAATGATGTCAGCTTAGCAGTCACCAGTGCAAGATTCAACGTGGACATCGGTAAAAACAAGCACCATGCAACACATCTGTTGGGTTTCTGCTGCGTCATGCAAACCAGAGCTGTGATGTCCATTTCAGGTTCTGGCGCATCCTCCTCTGGCACCATAGCCTTATTGTTGGCAGCTCTCGTACTGGTTCTAGCAGCAGGTGTAGTGGCATATTCCTACAAGTAGGTGACCTGAACATCTCCTGGTCTCACTTCTCTCCCCTTTTTTTATAATTACCAGCAACACGCAATTTCGGTTTCCTTTGTCCGTCAGGCTTTTTAAGTCCTATCGTCACCTGAAGGAGGAGGTTATTGTGTCTGGGAGCCCACGACTCGGCCACAGCTACAGCTGCTCTGGAGCCTCCATGTTCTGGAACCTCCTGAATAAAAGAGGAGCGGCCGATCACTGTCCTCTGCTGAAGGACCGGCCTGTGTGATCCATCGCCTTCAAAGTCTGAATTACAATTCACACCTGGGAAGTCTTTTTATACATTTTTTACCTGTTTTCTAAATGACAAGGTTCATAAGTGTGTAACATTTAGATTTAAAGCTCGAAATAATTGGACTTATGTTTAGACGTTCCCTGATCTTTGCACCTATTAGACATCCTGATGAAACTGAATTAGGTTTTCAAAAATAAACTTGGGTTAAAACAATGTATTTTTTTTTCTTTTGGCTTATCAGTATAAAGTATCATCATAGCAGATACATGAATGTCTGGGAAGGTGTTGATTCATGTTTTACTTTGCCACCAAAAAGATTCCGTCCTTTACTTTGAATAATAATAATAATTGAACTTTATTGATCCCACATTGGAAATTATTCTCTGCATTTTGACCCCCCCCCCCCGGGGAAGCAGTGAGCTGCCATACAGTACAGCGCCCTGGGGGCTTGTGTGAAGCGTCTCGCTCAAGGACACACCTGATACCAAGGCAGGGATCAAACCGCGGACCTTTGCCTTCCAAGTAACACTGTTACTACCAGAGCCTGAGGTTTCAACATGGACGTTTGGTCACTTTGATGGATAATAACACATGCTTAAAATATATTAGACTTAAATAAACAAAAGACATGACAAGTTCACACGTCACAGGAAGTTTATTTGGATCAGTGCCAATTTTGACATTTCAACAGCCAAACCTTAATTGAAGACAAACACTTAGAATGCATTCAAGAATTCACTGCATTTAATTATTTCCTGTTTAATGCCTTTACGTCCCTTTTTAATACTCTTCTCCTTCCTCCTCTCCCTCACCCTCAATGGAGTCGACCCCCACCTCCTCGTAATCCTTCTCCAGAGCTGCCATGTCCTCTCTGGCCTCAGAGAACTCTCCCTCCTCCATACCCTCACCCACATACCAGTGGACAAAGGCACGCTTAGCATACATCAGATCAAACTTGTGGTCAAGCCGAGCCCAGGCCTCTGCGATAGCAGTGGTGTTGCTCAGCATGCACACAGCCCTCTGGACCTTGGCCAGGTCTCCACCAGGAACTACGGTGGGGGGCTGGTAGTTGATGCCCACCTTGAAGCCAGTGGGGCACCAGTCCACAAACTGGATGGTGCGCTTGGTCTTGATGGTGGCAATGGCAGCGTTCACATCTTTGGGCACCACATCACCACGGAACAACAGGCAGCAGGCCATGTATTTACCATGACGGGGATCACACTTCACCATCTGATTGGCTGGCTCAAAGCAGGCGTTGGTGATCTCAGCCACTGACAGCTGCTCATGGTAAGCTTTCTCAGCAGAGATGACTGGGGCGTAGGTGGCCAGAGGGAAGTGGATACGGGGATATGGCACCAAGTTGGTCTGGAACTCTGTCAGATCAACATTGAGGGCACCATCAAAACGGAGGGAAGCAGTGATGGAGGACACGATCTGACTGATCAGCCTGTTGAGGTTGGTGTAGGTAGGACGCTCGATGTCGAGGTTCCTACGGCAGATATCGTAGATGGCCTCATTATCTACCATGAAGGCACAGTCAGAGTGCTCCAGGGTGGTGTGGGTGGTCAGGATGGAGTTGTAGGGCTCCACCACAGCAGTGGACACCTGTGGAGCTGGGTAGATGGAGAACTCAAGCTTGGACTTTTTGCCATAGTCCACAGACAGACGCTCCATCAGCAGAGAAGTGAAGCCAGAGCCGGTGCCACCTCCGAAGCTGTGGAACACCAGGAAACCCTGAAGCCCAGTGCACTGGTCAGCCTGGGGACAGAAGGGAGGCAGTGAGAAAACACCACATACAATTCGTGGACTTGAAAGAACCAAGCAACAAATGACCCACCAGTTTGCGGATCCTGTCCAGAACCAGATCAATGATCTCTTTGCCAATGGTGTAGTGTCCACGAGCATAGTTGTTGGCAGCGTCCTCCTTACCAGTGATCAGCTGCTCAGGGTGAAAAAGCTGGCGGTAGGTCCCAGTGCGCACCTCATCTGAACAGACAGAAAGCACTGGGAATCAGCTGCTGCCATTCGGAAATGAGGGTCTATTTGGTTAGTTTCATACATTAATATTCAGGTAAGGGACACTTCTCACCAATGACAGTGGGCTCCAGGTCCACAAAAACAGCTCTGGGGACGTGCTTTCCTGCTCCGGTCTCACTGAAGAAGGTGTTGAAGGAATCATCGCCTCCTCCCAGAGTCTTGTCACTGGGCATCTGTCCGTCCGGCTGGATCCCATGTTCCAGGCAGTAAAGCTCCCAGCAGGCGTTACCGATCTGGACACCGGCCTGACCAACGTGGATGGAGATACACTCACGCTGTGGGAAGACAGATGGTTATTTATTTGTGTTAATTCATTCTTAATTTCACATTTCATTACATTCTGATGCCACTGATAGAACGTGGACGCTTCTTGAACCTGCCATCTTTCATTGCTCCCCCTATCTGATGAACAAGCAGTGCAGCATGAGGCACCTCCCTGCACCACAATCCACAAGAGACAGAACAGCGCTGTCAGGAGTCAGGATGCTGCTCTTGTCTTCTGCCTCTATCTTCTCTGGGCTTTGTCTTTTAATCCCCGCCTCATTTTATCTCTGTCTTTTAGCTGGTTTTGCAAAAATGCAAATTCTTTTGCATGTGCAGAGGCGTGTGCGTTATCGGTCTGGAATATTCCACTTGATTTAAATGATGATAGGAGGAGGAAAACTGTTCCCAAACACAACTATGTCATCTTATGATTTTAAAATAATTTTATAGATGTTTAATTTGAAACCCTAAAATTTTAGAAACAGAAGCTTAGTGCAACTCAATGCAGATAAATTAAAAATATTTAAAAATAATAGCTGCAATCCAGTGTCTCCATCATCCCCCACCCAATCAGCCCCTCCCCGCTTTAAAGCAGGGCATGGCCGTTTGTAAGGAGTCAGCTTTTTGTGATTAAATCTAAAAAGACTAATTATGGCACCGCTTTCCGCAGTAAGCGCTAATTTATCCTCCTTCACTGACTCACTCAGAGCCGCCAGTGCATTGTTCTCACCTCCACACAATGACAATAACGGCGTGCCACCGCAGCGCGATCTGTGCATCAGGCATAAAAAGATTTTCACCTGCATCTGGAATATGTTTTAAAGAAATATTAGATGACTAGTAACTGGTAGAAGAAACACGCCTCGAATCGGAGGAAACGCGCTAACGACGTCGTGGTAACCGCCGATGCGGTGGCATTCATACCTCATGTTTTATAGAAGGAATATAATGCAACTTACCATGTTTACGTTTTGAGTTTAAGGAGGAAGAGGAGGACAAGAAATCGTGAAGAAAGAGGAGTAAAAATGTGTCTTTGCGTCGCGTGTTGTACCCAACGGGGTCGATGCAACAACTGCTGAATGGGAGGGCGGCGCTGGCGCATTTATACGCAGGCCAGCGGATTCGTTCCTGTGGGCTGAGGGGGGAAGCTACCGCCACTGTTACCTTAAGATGCTCAGATGAAGCTGCAGGGTTAATATTGCAACTTTTTGATTTATCATTTTAAAATCTGCATAAACATTGTGCGATTTTAAAGGGAAGCTTGGGTTTGATTTTAGAAAAAAGCCAGAATAAAACATTTTTATATTGTTTGTTATTGAGCTTATTTAAGGAAAACACATTCATTGCAGGGGAATTAAAATTGTAGGTGAGAAATAAACACAAAAGAAAAAAGGATAAACACCTTTGTGTGTGTGTAAAGGTTAGCAGGCACTGCACCTGAGAGATATTTACAGTAACACAAAATGGCTGAATGTCTCTGCTTGAAAGATGCTTTCATCTCCCTCTAGCTGATGTAAACTGGGCGGCCATGTTGCTGCCGAAACTCCAGTTCCCATCTCTCCTCCCCTCTTTGTTCTAGATCCTGTGCAGTGATGTAAATCAGTGGGCTGGTCGCATGTCTCTGTGTGTGTGTGTGTGTGTGTGTGTGTGTGTGTGTGTGTGTGTGTGTGTGTGTGTGTGTGTGTGTGCGTGCGTGCAAGCGTGCGTGCGTGCGTGCGTGCGTGTGTGTGTGTGTTGTGGTGCGGGCGTGCGTGCGTGCCTGGGGTCTCGGTTCGGTCGGTCGGTAGGTCGGTCGGTCTTCTGTCTGTCTTTCTGTCAGTCAGTCAGTCAGTCTGTCTGTCTGTCTCTGTGCCTCTGCTGTTCAGCTGGACAAAAAAAAGGCATGAATCGCATTACAGTATATGAGGCAGTGACTGTGATCTTTATATAAATATAAATAACTCTCACACACACACACACACACACACACACACACACACACATACACACACACACACACACATAGTCCTCAGCAGCTGTGATGCAAGGAGGCTTTGAGCAGCTGCTCACCAAGACGAGAGAGGGAGGATGGGAATGCTGGAGAGATGGGAGTGGTCCATAATGGCCACTACATCCTGCATGGAAAGAATACGATCCCTATCAAAGTGACAAAGCACATTTTCCATCTGTTACGGCAGAGACTGAATGTGTGGCTATGAGATAAAATAGGATTATAACAACTGACCTACTTCACATACAAATATGAATTTGTATGAATAAACCATTAACAATAGCTTTAGATGTGACAGACATAGATAGAGTCTGACTATGTCTGTATTACTGTCGATCTGATTGTTTAGAATTTTTGAGAATGTTGGTCTTAAAATATTACCAGCGTTTAAATAAATCTGAATAAAAGCAAAGGTTTATAAGAAGGCTTGTCCAGTTGTGATAACCTTGAAAGAGATGAGAAATATAATAAAAGACTGCAGTTCACGGGACAACAAAGAAACTGGAAAAATAATAATGGATTTATAAAACAAAACATTTTGTGACTATGAGTATGACATTTCCATTTAAACTACGCAAGTTGAAATATCAATAATCGTCTTGATGACTGGATGAACAAGGCCCTGACTCATCCATAGGATCGTGCATCCTGATGTCGCAGAAGCCACACCCAGTCGTTCTCAAATTTGTGTATATTTTTCTCATCAGCTTAATAAAACTGGCACTTGTGCACTTAGACGAGAGAGTGATTAATTTCCTTAAAGGCACAGAGCATCAGGATGGCAGAATTTGAGAAAGAGATTTGTAATGTGCCTAACCTCCCCCTGCAGAGGCAGCTGCAGTGCAGACCTTTAATGATGCCATTTAGGCTGGGTCACGTGACCGTTGGATAAAGCCTGTCTGTGTGGATACTAGGCAGTATCTAGGCAACGCCATTATTCATTTCCTAGCAACAGCAAAACCTAGTAGGGCAGGCTGGGGGATGGGCACTGCTGGCTGCTGTGGCCTACATGCTCCTTGTATATGACTGGACATTTTGACCTCTTTTATCCACATAGAGTGCGAAAATATAGTTGGAAGACTGTGAGTAAAATATGACATGATTACTGTATTTTAAAATCTACAACCACAATGCAATATCTTAAATTATTACGAGAGAATATGGGAAACAGCACGATGTATAAAATCTACTACTGGACAATACAGATGGCATATAACAAAATACTGTCATTAGACAAAATGGACAGATGGTTTTGTCATCTAATTGGAGAGTGTATCCATAAATTACTCACATGTGTTAACAGCTGGTCAGAAATCAGTCACGTATAAAATATAAGGATCCTAAGTAGATTTAGAGGATCTATATAACTGATTTATTTTACTATATTGTTCCATTTTGTACTTTGAAGTCTCGTCTTAATATGCAGCTGTATACAAAATTCTTGCTTCGGGCCACACTGGGCCCGTCCGGTACCAGCGTGCTCAAAATTACGCAGCATTTTCCTGACAATGAGAAGCGCCATGCTCTCAGCACAATAACGGAGGATGTCGGGACTCGGGTGGGGTCTGGGGGGCGGTTCTTGTAGCGCGACGGACGATCGTCCAATAGAAAACCGTGAATAGCTTACAAATGTTAGACTGACCAATGGTGGCCGAGCAGCCCTAGGCGCCGGGGGCACGCTTGTATATATACCCCTGCCCGCGCTCGTGTGCGTCATTATCTCTTACATCGACCCCATAACTGTCGAATTGTAAGACTCGTATCGAGGACCTTCTCCGACCCTCTTGCGCGACTAATCATAAAAAATGGTAAGAACATTTTAAAAATTAATAGATCTACATATTGCATTATATTGTCTTATGTTGCTTCCTGCGTTGGGGTATCAGGAGGAAGAGAGGCAGACATAAGATTTGCGGGAAAAGTGGGAATAAGAGCTCGTTGAATCATAAACCCAAGTAAAGCTGCTAAACGTGTAGCCGTTGTGTTAAACGGGGTGTAGTCGGGTCGGTGGTGGTGGGGCGGGGGTCAGCTGGCGCGGTTCTGATGGGTACGTGGCGGGTCGACCGAACAAAAGAGGGTTCGAGCAGCTGCAACGGACGCAGTGATTAACGTGTTGTTGGCTGTGCGGTGCTTTAGTGTCTGACTCAGCGACCCACCAGCGGTACCGAATCCGTACGGAGCCGCGGTGAAAGTCATTAAAAATGCAGCTGGTAAACGGACGCCGCTCAGAACCACCGCTCCTACTTAACGCCGGGTCAGATGACAGCAGCAAAGTCGCAGTTTACGTATAACTACGGGCTGGATTCAGTGTTTTTAATGTTATCGGCTCAAGTAAATAGTTAACGGTTTGACATCAGTTGCAGCGATGTTGGTCGCATAGCAACAGCTGCGCCAATGAAAAAAAAGTTATGTCTGCTTTTTAAGAATGATTCTTCATAATAAGAGACATTGCTAAAGAAATATAAGAGACACTATTGATAACATTTTATTAGCATTTTATATTGAATGTTATTGTAAAGGTGTAGATGAATGTAAGCTTTTGTTTGGTCATTTAGTAATTTAATTTACATTTTTTTAGTTGTATTAAGTATTAAATCATTGCTTTGCATTCTTTTTTTGTAAATAGACTAATATGGACATTTGTGATGGGCGCAGCTCCATGATCTCTCTTGGTCTTTTCTTCCCACAGCGTGAGTGTATCTCCATCCACGTTGGTCAGGCCGGTGTCCAGATCGGTAACGCCTGCTGGGAGCTTTACTGCCTGGAACATGGGATCCAGCCGGACGGACAGATGCCCAGTGACAAGACCATCGGAGGAGGCGATGATTCCTTCAACACCTTCTTCAGTGAGACCGGAGCAGGAAAGCACGTCCCCAGAGCTGTTTTTGTGGACCTGGAGCCCACTGTCATTGGTGAGAAATGTCCCTTACCTGAATATTAATGTATGAAACTAACCAAATAGACCCTCATTTCCGAATGGCAGCAGCTGATTCCCAGTGCTTTCTGTCTGTCCAGATGAGGTGCGCACTGGGACCTACCGCCAGCTTTTTCACCCTGAGCAGCTGATCACTGGTAAGGAGGACGCTGCCAACAACTATGCTCGTGGACACTACACCATTGGCAAAGAGATCATTGATCTGGTTCTGGACAGGATCCGCAAACTGGTGGGTCATTTGTTGCTTGGAGGAGGTGGTTCTTTAAAGTCCATGATTGTATGTGGTGTTTTCTCACTGCCTCCATTCTGTCCCCAGGCTGACCAGTGCACTGGGCTTCAGGGTTTCCTGGTGTTCCACAGCTTCGGAGGTGGCACCGGCTCTGGCTTCACTTCTCTGCTGATGGAGCGTCTGTCTGTGGACTATGGCAAAAAGTCCAAGCTAGAGTTCTCCATCTACCCAGCTCCACAGGTGTCCACTGCTGTGGTGGAGCCCTACAACTCCATCCTGACCACCCACACCACCCTGGAGCACTCTGACTGTGCCTTCATGGTAGATAATGAGGCCATCTACGATATCTGCCGTAGGAACCTCGACATCGAGCGTCCTACCTACACCAACCTCAACAGGCTGATCGGTCAAATTGTCTCTTCCATCACTGCTTCCCTCCGTTTTGATGGTGCCCTCAATGTTGATCTGACAGAGTTCCAGACCAACTTGGTGCCATATCCCCGTATCCACTTCCCTCTGGCCACCTACGCCCCAGTCATCTCTGCTGAGAAAGCTTACCATGAGCAGCTGTCAGTGGCTGAGATCACCAATGCCTGCTTTGAGCCAGCCAATCAGATGGTGAAATGTGACCCTCGCCACGGCAAGTACATGGCCTGCTGTCTTCTGTACCGTGGTGATGTGGTGCCCAAAGATGTGAACGCTGCCATTGCCACCATCAAGACCAAGCGCACCATCCAGTTTGTGGACTGGTGCCCCACTGGCTTCAAGGTGGGCATCAACTACCAGCCCCCCACCGTAGTTCCTGGTGGAGACCTGGCCAAGGTCCAGAGGGCTGTGTGCATGCTGAGCAACACCACTGCTATTGCAGAGGCCTGGGCCCGGCTTGACCACAAGTTTGATCTGATGTATGCTAAGCGTGCCTTTGTCCACTGGTATGTGGGTGAGGGTATGGAGGAGGGAGAGTTCTCTGAGGCCAGAGAGGACATGGCAGCTCTGGAGAAGGATTACGAGGAGGTGGGGGTCGACTCCATTGAGGGTGAGGGAGAGGAGGAAGGAGAAGAGTATTAAAAAGGGACGTAAAGGCATTAAACAGGAAATAATTGATTCCATTCCTAAATACATTCCAAAAATGTTTGCCTATCATAATTTGGCTGGTCAGAAAAAATATCAAATATGGATGTTAATTTTCTGGGACACAAGGAACTATGTAGCAGCTAGAGGGGTGTTACCAGGTTTTAGGTTGGAAGGAGAGCAGAGAAGCACGGAGAAGGGACACAAAGGATTGAAAAAAACCTAAGCTTCAAGTGTTTTTTTTTTACAAATTCGAAAAATGTTTGTCTTTGGCCAAACTGACACAATATCCATGTTTCTGCTCAAAATAAATTTCAACATCTGAAGTGTGTGTGCATGTGTTTTTTTATGATCCATTAGAGGTTTCTTTTATTAGCTTGTCATCTTAAACCTGCCTGTTAAAGTTTTAACACTTGGATAACTTAGAGATCTCTGGATTTAAATATAAGTTAAAAACATTCAATTGATCCAGAAACAGAATATATCCTCATAAATAGAAAACCTGGAGCTTCAATACTACAGTTTTTAGATGGCAAATCATTACAGTGTCAGAGGCTATGAACATGATTCTGGATGGTAATGCCAGTGATATGGAGCAGCTAGGAGAAGAAGATGAGGAGAAATGGAGTCCTCCTGCAAGGATTGAGGAAAAATTAGATAGTAGGAATGATGAGGAAGATCCAGAAGCTTCAGAAGAGGACACAACAAATGACAAAATCAAATGAGTCAACAAGAAAGAAAGAAAAGAAGCAGTGTCAGTGGAAAAACTGATACTCCTCTTGTTTGTTCAAGACATTTAGCATTTAGCAAGGAAATTGTGACCTGATGTATCACTTATGATACAAATTGAAACTCATATACTAAAATTGATACTTTTAATTTATTTTGTTGTTGTTCAGAATGAATACTATAGCCTCCATTTTACAGAGCTTTTAAATTCTGCCTTATATATAAGGAATGTTAACAGAGGAGCACCTTCAGCCAGAGGCTGATCAGTATTAAGTTCTCCACAGAACGCCACTGGAGATCCTTCCTAACGGTGGTCATCAGTCAGTACAACTCCTTCCCTGTCTGTAAGGGTTGATCTACATCAGTGTAATAACTTGTATAATAAAACTTTAGCTAGTAATTAGATGTTTATTGAAAGTCACGTTTCAACCAGTGTAATGATCAGGTGAATGTCTGAGAGGAATTCCGTGTCATGACCTTCTGTCCTTAGGAGAAGGGTTGTTTTTACTCTCCATGGTGTAAAGGGACACTTAAAAGTGTAACATATAGGAACCTTAGCTGAGGTGGTTTATGGTTGTTATGCCATAGATATGCACTAGAAAACAAGAAGATTAGATTTGTCTCATGGAGGTGTTTGGAAAGGGTAAATAATAGATTGAACAAGTCGTTTGCAAAGGTACCACATTTATATGTACACAACAGTATTACTGCAACTCCCATACTATTAACTATCTACGATCCTGCAGGCAAACAAAGATATAAATACACAAACAAACAACTTTTAGACATTAAGCATATCCCAAGCCCACAGAGCAAAATTACAACAACTATTCAGTCCATAATACTGTCCTTTTTGAAAAAGTTCAAAGATAGTGTCCAAAAAGTGGGAAAATCACATGGAGCTGGGAAGCTAGGTAAGTATAAGATGGGGTGTGTGTGTGTTGACCTCGATGACCAACCTCCTACCAAACTGCAGGCGAGTTTAGCTTCTTCAGTGAGCTTCCTACATGGGTGCTCAGGTTCTGTTCTCTGGTTCCGACCCTGCCACTGGAGGGAGTGTTTGCCTCTGGTTCTCCTGGGGTGGACAGGAGACAGTGGTCTGTTCTAACTAACTGAAAGGCAAATCTCCAGTGTAAATGCTGTATCCTTGCCATTATATTCTGACCTTAAATCCAGAAAAACCTTCTTCAGTGATATGAGACCGCTGCTGGTAGAGTTGTGTTCATCAATGCTGCTGCTTTGGTATCTGGGTTCTATCATTACATGTAATTACGTATTATTATGTTTCTACCACCAGATGGCAGAAACAAGCAGCTTGAATGAATGCAGCATCTACTTTACTAGTCCAACTGGTCTGGCACAAAAGAGCACTGCGTGACCATGAGGCTGTGTTCAACCCAAACCAGGTGGTCAGTCCAGGATGAAGACTTCCTGCAGCATAGGATGAATAAGCCTCAGTCTACCTGTGGATGGAAACTAGAGAAAAGGCTGATCATGATGCCGTCCAGGTCTCGATCTGAAAAGCTGGGACATGACCTGCTTGTCTCAGAAGCTGATGTACAGTACCAACATGGACCATCAGAGATGAACAGCAATGATCTGGTCACTTGGGGGCAGCAGTGACCAGGAGACGTTTGTCTGCCAAATGACGGAAACGATTCATAATCTTGAACCTTAAAGGAACATTACCAAAGGATTCTATTAGCATTATGTTTTCATGACAGAGTTTCCACAGTATTAGGTTTGATTTAGGGTGCTTTGAGTTCTGTGGGAACTCAACGAGGTCTAACTCCAGCCTGGTTTTAAAATAGGATGTGGTATTCACTGGCCCAGGGGAGGGATCGGGGTGTCTGATCCTGGAAGACAGGTGGTGTTTAAAAATACTTTCTCTGGTATTACTAGACTGGAAATAATGAAATAATGCATAAAGTTATGAAGTCACAATCGACATAATGTTCAAGACTTTACGCTCATTATTCATTAAAACAAGACGTTTAAGTGTTGCAAAAGACTTTATTTGGTTCAAGCGTTGAAAATGCAATGCATTTCTTCAGATTCAGTGAAATAATTTCACTTTCACCAATAGACAAAACAAAATGACTACAATGAAGTAGTTTTATTGCACCTAACATGTTTTTAATCTGCCATTCTTACTGATGCTTTGGTAGATAAATCTCAACTTCATATATTCATGGGTGAAAGAACATGGAGAAATGTTAAACAACACGTGAAGAAAGCTCTTCCAAATGTAAGACATGGAGTCAGTCAGTATTTCTCCATCTCACAGTCATGAGGTAATCTGACTGACTCTTTCAGGGAATATAAATATATTTAGACTCAAAGCTGAATAGTTTGAATGCTGAAAGGACGTCCATGTCTACCTGGTACAAAAATACAGACACATACACACAAAGTGCACTCATGCATACAAAGGTTGAAGTCATGGCCGTGTAAAGTACAGCAGGCCCTGAATACAACACGGTGGAACAGCTCGTCCATCACAGCTGCAAGTTTGACAATGTCCAGCATAAAGCGATTGTTTTAAATCATTCGATTTTATTAGAACATACCACCTCCTGTCTGAAACCACCACGACTGTAGCAAAACCACACAGGAACCGATCAGCACATACATAAGCTTCCTATTCTATGTCTCTATTTGGTTCATCAGCTTCAAACCAAATACGCTCAATGACAAAAATGCAGATACATCCCAGTGAAAATGAAAACGTCACAGTGCAGAGCATGGTCTCAAACGCAGACTTCTCAGGACGCAGTTCTAAAGCTCCTAAAACTTTGTGTTTAACTCTTATGGTAGAAGCAACCAGACATTTAAACAATGAGATCCTTGTCGTCACTCGTGTGCTGCAGAGATCTTTATATCTAAATAGTCAAAGCGCAAAGAAGAAAACATTCAGTCTGTACATGCTGTTAATGATGATCTGTTGTTCTGACTCAGCATCAGTTAAGATTTAAGCTCAAAGCTTTTACATGTAAGTGGAAGTTAAAATTCATGAATGTCATTTGGACACTTACTTCACCATCAAGCTCATCCTCCTCCCCCACATCCCCCACTTTAACCTGCAAATGTCACCATTTCAGTTACTCAACGTCCTCCAGAGACGATGCTTCATGGAGCATCAGACAAAAGCCGTGAGAACAGCTGCTGCACGACGGTCCTCTGCGTCTGAGCTCTGGTCCTCACCGGCAGGAGGACGGCCGTCGCTGCCCATGGTGCCGGTGACCTGCAGACACAGAGACCTTTACTCCCCCACTACGGCCAGTAAGACCAGCGCCACTCACCCAGCATCACCGTGTTCACACTACCTGAGCTGGTGGACAACCTCATGATAAGATGTGTACAAAGAGAATTGCCAGGCCGATGTTGAGCAGGATCACCATGCAGATCATTATGGTGTTTGGGCCCTGGAAAACAAGTGCAGGAAGGTGTGGAAATGCTCCCAGACAAAGGCTGGATGTTCACATTTAAATAGTAAATCTGACCTATACACTGTGTCTACACAATGCTAATGTGAGCTGAGCTACACCTCCAGACTGATGCTGTGTTATGTTGACAAGCACAGCAGGACCTAAGCGTGACTGTACCTCCAGATCCAAGGACTCTGAAGCCACCCCCGGCCTTGGTGTCGACACAATAGCCTTTAGTCGGGCTTCGGCTTTAGGCTCCGTCTTCTGCACTGGTTTGGCTTCCACTTGCTTCGTTACGGGTTTGGGTTCAGGCACTGGCTTTGGGGTTGGAGCCGGGCTGGGCTGTTTCGATGCGGGCTTTGTCTCTGCTTTGCTGGACGGCCTGCTCACCTCCCTGGGCTCCACTATATTTTTAGAGATGGATGGTGCACGTTCATGAACTGATGCAGCTATTTCAGGCTTGGGCTTAGTGGGCTTAGGTTCGGGGGTGACAGCCTTAGAGGGCACCTTAGAGGGGGAGAGCGGTGCTGCTTCTTCATCTGGAGAGATGAGGCTGTTCCTTACAGGGGCAGTTTCTGCAGGCTTTGCCCTGGAGTCCAGCTTCTGGAGGGGCTTGATCTCCAGGTCTGAGCCCTGCTCATTCTTGTTGCTTTGACGGCTGGGGGTCCTAGACGGGGTGCGGCTGCTGGGGGCCACTGCTTCTTCAGGTGCGACGACAATAGGAGCAGAAACGGAGGCTGAAGGAGTAGTGGGCCGACTACTAGGCTTGTTGGCTTTAGTGCCATCATCTTTGACAGGTTTGTCTTCACTCCAGCTTCCTGGACGGAGCAGCTTGGGCTCCTCCTTTAGAATGATGCCTGGGCTCGGGGAGGGGGTGCGGCCTGGGGAAGAGCCAGGCATGAGGTGGTCCAGCTCATTCATGAGCGGGCTTTCTGGGGGGGTGGGCAGAGCCTCCTCCTCAGCTAGTAGGGGTTCATGCATGACAGTGTCTGTGTTCTCATTACCCTCAATGACCTCCTGCAACATTCTCTTCTTCAGATACTCAGGACCTGTGTGGGATTAGACTAATCAGTGTTGTGACCCTGGAAAACTGTGACACATAATATGACATTCTGCTGCTTCACGCTGTGAGAACACTGACCTGGCTGGTAGAAGGAAGGCGACAGCTCTTTAGCCACCAGCCTGGCTATGCTGGACTCAGTGTTGGAGGCCTGAGCAGCCTGACCAGCAGCGTCTGACTTGGCTTTTGCGTGAGTTGTTCTGCAGGCAACATGATTCATTACAGCCGAAAGCAGAAATCACACAGAACTTTGATTTTATTCATATCACCATGAGCTATTGGAAGAACCTGTCCATTCAGACACAGGTGTAATTGCATAATAAACACACACTTACATCAATGACAGCAGGGTTTGTCTAAATTTAACAAAATGAACCAAATGACCAGAAGAACTGACTCTTGTATGAACCCGAGATACTGGCTGAAGTCTCTGCTACAGAACCATGTTAACTCTCCTGCTGCTGCCTGTAGCTTATAAACAGATGAGAGAGTGGAACCGAAGTTCTCATATGACTCAAAATGTCCGACTGTCATAAATATACAGTTACACAAGCAGGAGCTAATACAACCCCACTCACTCATTAATGCTGCTTGACTTTGATCTCAACCCAAATAACCAAACAATTTAAGATCACAAGGATCAAAATGAGTTACTGCTGATTTTTCAGACATATATTTGGCAGAAGAGAAAGTTTACTCATAAACAGTCTATGTTTTTCAAAATTTGGCTGAAACTGAAGAACAAGCAACAAATAAAAAAGGTCCACTTGCACAGCAGTCAGTTCCCTTTGAGTTATATACAGTATATATAGGTATATACACTTTGATATGTTGTAGTACATGGGGGCAGGAAGAGACCCAGCCACTGTAAACTCACCCACACCAGGGGGCAACTTGACCACAGACACAAGTAGTGTGTAACAGTGCACTGCAGCTGTAAACTACGTTAGACAAACACCAGATAGAAAACTTTGCACCTGTCACATCACATATTACAAAGGACCATCGCTTCCCCGCCAGCAATCCAAGCCAAGACACAAAGAAAGTGAATGACAAGATGGGAGGCTGAAGTCTTCAAACTGTGTCGGTTGAAGAAATCTGTAAAATGTGATTTTATACTGAACGCATGATGATTTTGACATGAATATACCTAATAATTAGGAGTGTGGGTACTGATGCATTGCAGAGAGTATCAGTCATAGTGTCAAAGTGTCAAAGGCTGATCTGTAAATAAAAATACAGTTTGTGCACATGCTAGTTATCAGGGGAATAAGAGTCAGTGGAAAAAACGAGTGCAGACAGACGGGTCATGGGAAACGGGGACAGCTCTGAAACAAAACGCATGAGAATAGAACTCATAATCAGAAAAGTCACATCGACCTTAGACCACATACTAGTCCATGTCCCTGCCACACGTAAGTGTTCACCACTAACTGTAAAGTGCTAATGATGGAGTCACACGTGAGCATTTCAGATGCAGACTGTATTAAACCCCAGGTCTCGTCTGGTCATTCTGTCCGTCTGCTACAAGGTTTTGTGAACAGAACAACTCAGGACGATTGGGCCTGAACTGTGACAGCCTTTGTGCCGTTCGGTCTGAACGCATGAGGAGGACAAGACACGAAAGAGAAGACGTTTATATGAGCTTATCACCACAGACTCAAAAACAGAGGGGATTCTATTGAAGGGGCAAGAATAGACATTTATTAGCTGATGACTGTACTGTGAGCTTATCACTTTTATTATCCACGTAAAACATCTGCAGTTAACGTATAGATATGCGTAGATGATGGCACTAACTGTGTTAACTCTGCATTTCATTCACATCAAGCCTCATTCTCTGCAGCCTTGAAATTGATCACGTAACAGTTTGTCCACAAACCCTTTATTAACCTTAGAGAAGTTAATGGACTCTGACAAACAAAAGAATTATCATTGTGTGATCGGTTTTTAATATAACGACCTAAAACAATGCATGACTACATGTTCTGCACCAGATAATCAGTGATCAGACGATGACTAGACGCTCCGATGATCTACACACTCTGTAGGTTATATAACTGCAGCCTGTGTTGGTCGTTTCTCTGCAACCAAACATGACACTTGACACTATGACCTAAATACCATTTAAGCTTTTAGGGCCGTCCTGAAGAGAAACTCGTTGTGCTCTGAGGAGTGATGAGCCGTCAGCTGCAAGGGGAGACACTTACAGAATAAAACACACTGTGCATTTAAAATCTGGGACTACGCTGCTGGCGTGTGAGCATCTATTTCTTTGTTATGCTGCCGTTGTCCTGGCAGAGGCTACTAGTCGTCTGTCTGGACTGTGCAGACGCAGACATGATGAGAATACATTATGACCACGTAGCCCAGAATACATGCATTTAATACGAACTGATTCTCTACATTAGTGTCATTAGTCGATACAATGCATAACTTCCTTAGGACATAACAGGTTGTTGAATAAGTAACTTCAGGCTACGTTGGTCAGTCAACAGCACAAAATGCTTAGATCAGCAACAGTACGTAACCCAACCTGCACAACTGAAGCTAGGTGTGGTACATATAGACACTAACCCTTTATACCCAAGCACTTGCTTATGAGTTGTGTCATATTTATATCTGGGGAACCATTTGACACCATTGCTGACGACTGAGATGTGTTATGTGCTACTGGCTGGCAGAGCAGCTGAAGTGACAGCGTCCCTGCATCTTAGTGAAGCACCAGGTGAGTGTGATTATCTGAAACAACACAAACGTATCAATATCAATAAAACGTGTGCGGAAAAAACAGGCTCCAAGACAAAGGGGCTCGATGTATCTGTGACCAGGCAGCAAAGATGGGGCCTGAGGGGGGAGGGAAGCAGAGGATAATCAGCTGTTGCATTCCCCTGTGATTGTGATACAGCAAGAGTCCTGTCCATATTTAGTCAGAGCTTCTCAGCGACCACAGGCCCAAGTGTGCGTCATTTACACCGTGTTCTGCAGCACAGGTCCTTTCCCAGACAATAGCAGCCAGCACAACACAAACTGTCAGAAGCTAAAAGTCAAAAGCAAAAGTCGGGAGATTCCTCTGCTCCTGCGTCCATGAGGTCAGATGCAGGTGAGGTCAAAGCCACCAGGGAGGCTCTGAGGCAGAACGTCTGGACTGTAAATACTATAAATTCAAGTTTCTGCTACGTCAACGTGACTCTGCATGAACTGGATCACTGATGCGATGGACTGTGGCCCGTACGTCTCATACAGCGTGTCCCCACAGAACAATATTTAGATTAGGGTTCGCTCAGACAGGGGTCTGCAGCTCATCAGCACAAGTCTCAGAGCTGTAAACACTGAGCTCGTTTCAGGTGCTGCAGATTCATGTGGATAAAAACGGTGCTGCCTTGTACGGTCACGGTCAAACTACGGGAGATGTTTCAATGTATGAACAATACAAATTAGAAAATAACTTTGTTCACAGATTAATTTACTGTTTAAGCAAGCTAACAGAAGTATTACACTGTGAGGTACAATTTGGCTCTGGGGGTTTGAGGTGAAACATCTTTGACTTTACACAGGCGATGATGTCAGACTGGCTTAAACTAATCAATTATTCCTTAAAGGAAAGCACATATCTATTTCTTTATCATCAGCTAAAACGGAGTAAGAGATGACAAGTATTTAATTCTAAAATCTTATTCTATCTTCGTGTTTATAGACTTTAATATAAACACAACAGAAAATAAAACTCATCAGAAGTCGAAAGTGGAACCTGATGTGTGACTGAGTGAACTTGAAAGCAGCTCATTCATTAGAACATTCACTCTCTCATCTTTGGGAACTACTAAAGTCATTTAACACATAACAAACTAAGAGCAAAAGGAAACAAACCGAACTTCAGTCTGTGACATTTTCAAACAAACTCCATCATATCAGAAGCTACCGTAAAGGCAAAGCTTTACACAGCGGCCTGAACATACTGTACACGCAAATCAGAGCCAGCGATGAGCCTGAATGCATGTGTGTGGAGAGTGAGAGGAGGACAGAGAACCCAGGGAACCCAGAGAGAACCCAGGGAACCCAGAGAGAACCCAGGGAACCCAGAGAGAACCTTGATAATCCAGAGACCTAACGCAGACACAGGACAACCACACCACCAGGTTGCTCCAAACTGCAACTAGTCCTTTCATTTTTCAATAAAGCCTTGAGTAAACACAGGAGCGTGTTGTTAAACTGTTCAAACACAATGAACATTCAAATTAAGTGCTTTTGTTTTCCTTTAAATCTGATCACAGTAAACAAATCTAACGAGAAACATGAAAATAGTTTCAGTGTTAAACATCCCCTCAGCAGGTTCCCTCATCACTACTTCTAACCAGAATGACAACAAATCAATTAAGATAGACTTTTCTGCTATGAGAGGCCACTGAAGGGAGCGTGCATGTGTTTGCATGGATGATGAAGTGTGATAAAGTGTGTGACGTGTTGGTCACTAGATCACATTCGTCTCCACATCCTTTCTCCCTGCTCTCACCTGGAAGCTGCGATCTCAGCCTTCTGCTTGGCGATGGCTGCAGCCCTCTGAGCCCCCTCCACCGCCCGCTCCACCTTCTGCTTGATCTTGGTTCCCTTCAGCTGGATCACCCTCTTCTTCATGGCCTTCACCAGCAGGTTGTTCAGGTACTTGCCCTCCTCCTTCCCTCCCTCTGCGAAGGTGGTGCAGCCGTAGCCGTGCCTCTGGTTATTTAGCCATTCGCCCTCGTACTTCAGCCCGCTGGACCTCTCGCTTATCCCGTATCCTGAGCGCTTGTCGTTCTTCCACTCGCCCATGTAGACCTCTGTGGTGGTGGCGTCGATGTCGGCCTCGATGGGAGGGAAGTCTTCGGCTCCGGTCAGACTTTCGTCCCCGATGCTGATGGTGGAGTTGGTGTCACTGGTGTTGGAGCTGAGCGCAGACTCCGTCCTCAGGAAGCTGAGCTTGCTCTTCTGGCTGGACAGCGAGGTGCTGGAGCTGGACTTCTTCAGCTTGCCGAGGAGGGAGCCTCTGCGGAAGAGTCCCTTCTTCTTGGGCTTCATCGCCTCTGGGTCCACCTGGAGGGTGAGGGCGAAGCCCCCGCGAGACGGTCCCAGCTGAGCGGGCGTAGCGACGGGCGTCTCCTCCCCGGACGTATTGGTGGTGATGATTACAGGCACGTCCTGCTGCAGAACGGTGCCGTTGCTGTGCTCGCTGCGAAGGGAGGTCAGGGAGGTACGAAGAGGAGAGCGAACCACGGCCGCCATGCCGTAGGGGACGCTCTGACGAACTCCGTAACCATGACGCATGCCGCCGGTGAACTGACCCTGGAAGGTACCTGCAACCAGCGGTTAACAGTTGACAGTTGACAGTTAACCAAGCAAACGTGGCTTTGGTTCAGAAGACAACATCGCATTCAATACACACAATAATGGTTTCCTGATGTGAATGAATGACCTTAAGCCTTTTCGATTATTCTAGTGCCTTCAACCTTCAAAACGTATATAACTCTATCATAGAATACTTCATACATTCGTATTCACTGTATGAGTTGGTCCCTGACTTTTAGGGTCAGACTCTCTCTTTGTAGTGAGACATCATCACTTTGATACCTTTAATTTTAACTTGATCTGATGGTCTCACCTCTCCTTCTACGACACCATGAGCTTCTATTTGTGATTCTTAGTGTGTTAACGAAAAGTGGATGATGGCTGTATTTTGATTGGAGGATTGAGAATATTAACTGCAATCTCTTAATTATTTACTGTTTAACATCATCACTTTCATTCCCCTCAGAACATGTCTTTACTGTGAAACGTCTCATTCATTCAATCATACGCTCACTGACAAACCACAAAGACTCAAGCTAAAACGTACATGTGGATACGGTGAGAGTAAGACTTCAGCCTGAGTCCAGCAGGTTGTGGGCTTTATGGGTTATTATTACACCCGCAAACATAAAGTTGAAGTGTCAGATGCTGTAGCAGCACAATCAACTGTACTTAACAGTTAAAAGGATGATAACACATTCAGGTACCACCAGACTCCAACAGAGTGGATGATGGAGGTAAGACAGAGGAATCAGGTCTGTGATGGTTTTATCTTATTGTCTTTCAAGAGACAGAATCAGTCAAACACTGTGACACATCAGATCATGTGATTAAACACATTTAGAAATTTTATCATATCTTATGGATTTTTTTCCTAAAAATGTGATTTGCACGTTTAGGCTGTAAGGTGCTAAACACCTTTAATTTATCTCTTAAAACCAACACTGTCCCCAACATAACTTGATTCAGAGTGTCTAATGAATCAGCCTTTGTTTAAACCTGCTCTGGTCTCATGCGTCACAGCTGTTAAATATTTTTAACACGTTCAATCATTTTGTAAAGCTCGTCTCTAAACTACACTACATGATCTCCTACTCACTTCGGCTTCAGATTCCATCACTGCGCGTCTCACTCACTCTGTGAGTAGAGCAGATCACTGAACTTTCCTCAGAGTCTAAAAACTAATGCGCGGTCTGACTGTGATGGAGAATCTTTGATTGTTTACAACCCAGGATGTCACGCGCGTCTTTGGATCACGCATCCTTCTCCGCGAGGCCCCGGTGTCGGCGCACGTGCTGACATGTGTCATTAAATTGAGGCTACCACTGTGTTTATCTGGTTATTCGGATCGTGCTGCTCTCTCACCTCCGTCGGCGTATGTTTCTGTTCCGTATCCATCCTGAAGCCCGTTATTCCACGTCCCTTCATACTTTGCTCCACTACCGGTACTGATCCGGACGCCGTACCTGCCTTTGAAGCCGTGAGTCCATTCCCCTTTGTAAATCCAGTGTCCTTTAGTTTCCACTCCCAAGCCGTGACGCTTGCCCTGCGACCAGTAGCCCTCGTATGTGTTTCCGCTGGGCCAGGTGTAGACTCCCACCACCTCGAAGCCGTAGTTCCACGAGCCGGAGAACTCGCCCTGGCCCTTGGGTCCAGTGCAGATGCCGTGGCCGTGGGCTTTGCCCCCCTCCCAGCCTCCACAGTAAGCTCCCCCATCGTCGAACTCGAAGCGCCCTCCGCTCATTCCTCGCCGCAGCCCAGCACCACAGACCTCGGAGAAAACTTGTCGTCTGTTTTCTGGCTAAAGGTTAGATCCCCGTCAGTTTGACGTCACCTTCACCGGACATCCGAGCTTATCGCTGGGTTCTTCTGCTTTGGGGGGTTCTGCGCGCGTCCATGAAGCGCGTGGCACACTTGACAGAAACTTTACTCAATTTGTTTTGCAAGTTCCTCCAGCGACGGATGCTCGACTCTTTGGTTGTGATGCTGTGTCGGAGCCAATTAGCGCTCATTAGTTAGTGTTGTGTGTCTTGATAACGCAGAAAGCTCGCATGGCTGCTCCAGGTGGCCAGAAAAGCCCCCCACGCCCTGCGCCTGACTGCCACCCAGCTACAGTATCTCCTGACGGTCGCTGCTATTGGAAATATCTCCGCAGTCCTAACAAGGCGTCCAATCCACACACACTCACACACCACCTTCCAAAAATACAGCCCAATCCATAGCCTGCTGTCTGCGAGGAGTCGGCCAGATCCTCACCACGTCTGGACACAGGGACATTCTTCACTGCAGTTTATCATTCCGTTGGAAATAGAAAGAGTTACAGCACAGTTTTATTTGTCAGCATCATTATTTGATTTAACAGCACGTGTTTATTGATGTACGCTATTACGGCATTTTCACGGTGTAACCTACATTTCAATTATAACCTCATAGAATATCATAAAGATTTGGATAACTTTAGGAAACGTTTAGTAAACTATTATATATCAAAAACACAAACTTCTCACGATCAATGAAAGCTTTGTACAGGTGTTCTTTCTTTTCACTCCCTCTGCTGGAAACAGTCAGAAACTACAACGATGCAGAAACCTGGAGGAAAAAGCCACTAAACCAAACCGCAAAGCATCCTGGGTACAAACATTTCACTGTCCATCGCATGGAAGAAAAAAAGTAGAGTAGAAGGTAAAGGTAAAAACAGTCAGACACTTGGTAAAATAGCAGTCTCTGTATCCTCAGAATGGAACACCTGACTCTAAAGTAAAAGCTCTTGAAATGAATGAATTCCTCCACATGAACTCATAAACTTGACATGAAACCTTGGTCCAGAACAGGATTTGAAGAATCCTCCTCCAGGTCTTAAAACATGGCCTGGTAAAAATCAAACAGAGACTTACATGAAGGGGAAAACATAGAACGTATCTGCTCTGAAGGTTTGTAGGAAAACACACTGACGATCTTCCTGTGGATCAGATGGGATATATCTACACATATATTATACTGAGACTGAGAAGAGCATACAGGTGTGTAAAGTTCTTGCAAATGTAGCAAGTGTAACCGGAAGTGGAGCATTCAGCGCAAGACGGCAAAACCGGAAGTAAGTATGAAACATAACACTGTGTATGAAATATTGAATAGTAAATAGGTATAATAAACTATTACAATTTGATGAACACTTGAACTAGCAAATAATCCAAGCCAATTGTGGTGGTTCCCTTTTTTCTGTTTGTACTGAGAGCAACCATAAGTAGGTAAAACAATTTCTCTCTGGAATTAATAAAGGTTTTTGAATCTTGAACCTACACTGTAAAATGCGGCTTGCTTATTATAATTTAATTTTGTGTGTGTGTGTGTGTGTGTGTGTGTGTGTGTGTGTGTGTGTGATATAAACTAAGTAAGAGACTGTAGAATAAAAGCATTTGAGCCTCCATAGCTCTAGTTATTTAGTGTGGATCTCAGTAGCTGGACACGCGTTATATAAGCCTCATACTGTCCTGTTGTCCTTATAGGAGCCGCTTGACCTTCCTGAAACGTTCCCTCCGTGACTGTCCACTGCGCATGTTTGTAGCTCACATCGTTATGTGATGTAATACTGTCACACGTAGATTTAATTGTGAGTAACAGCGCTCAGAGTTCGGAGATCGCTGCGTTGGACGTGCGCGCGCGTGAGTTTCGCTCTCTGCCTTCGGAGGTGAAGCCGATTTCAGCACCGGAGCTCTCCGACTCTGACGGACGCTGCTGCCGCGAGAACAGATGATGCTGAGCTAGAGCCCCCATCTCCTCCTCCCTGCCTCTCTCTCCTCTTCTTCTCCTCCTCGCTCCCCTCTTCCACACGCACAAAACGCTCTGTCATGGCGTCTTCCAACCATGTTACCCCCACCAATTGTAGCTGGTGGCCCATCTTATCCATGGATGAAGACGGCAAATTAACAGACGGAGAGGAGTGCGAGGAACCGACGGCAGAGCCCAAAGCCTTCAATAAAGACAGGCTCGTTTTGTACCACTGGACGCAGTCTTTCACCTCCCAGAAGGTAACAAACAACAGCGCAGAGCTTGAAAATGGAGGTGTCTGTCTGCGTGACACGCACCTGTGTAGCACCTGTGTTGGCTTCTCGTGTGCTCAAAGCACGTTCTGTGTATATGTTTGTACCTGCACCTAACGTCAGGAACATAAATGTGATCCTGCATTTTGAGCTTCGGTGAAGCTGCTGCAGCCCGGAGCTCATTTCCTCGACATACATCTCGATTAGTGCTCAATATTCTGTCTTTATGCTCAATATTCCACAGCGTTAAACACTGTCACCAGTTAAAGTCCTTTACTGACACATTGAAGCCATTTTGACTGTGCAGCCGATAGATGTGATTCCAGCCAATGCGCTCTGACACAGTGTGACATATAAATAATAGATCAAATGATGAAGGTGCAATAAGAAAACAAAGGCACCATCCTCTTCTGCTAGAAATGTACGTTTATTATCCAGAAGCTTGTAAAAATGTCATTTGGTTATTTCAACTGCACCAACAACAAGTTAAAGCAAATAGCCAAATAACAGCTAGTTTACCAGTCATACTGAGTAAGGTTTAATGTGTGTAAAGCTTCGGACCTTTAAGTAAGAGACAATAAATGAGCTTGGTAATGTCACAGTGTCTCCAGGGTTTTATGGCTGTCTGTTGACTGGATGAGCAGAACTGATAAAAGATGTATAAACGTCTAAGATGAACAGTGCAGTAGAAAATGTCTGTTTCTAGTCAGATAGGAAGCTCATCTTTGCTGCTGCAGACCATCCCAGATGATACTTAGGGGGAGGCAGGCACTCGGCCGGGTCACTGGTCCATCACAGAACCACATGCAGTGCACAGAGTCAGGGCAGGTGAGGTGACTGCCTGAGAACCCAGGCAAATATAGGGAGAACATGCAAACATTCAGTTGGACCAGCCATGAGTGATGAGCAGTAAACCACCCTTAGCATAAACCTAAATCATTCCGATCTCCACGTGTGTTTAGTTACATCGTTGTAGTAAACATCTGTAATGTGGGAACAAAACTGTCTTAAAGTCAGGACATCGTTCTTTAAAAACATCTTTCTCACAAGTTCCTCATATTTATGTAATCTAATTCCAGAAGCTTTTGATTTACTGATGTCTGCGTATTTTATGTTAAAGTTTGAACTCACCACAGATCAGTAGTAGCCTTCACACCGCGTGGCTCTGTCTTGTTATATGTGTATTTGTCTCCAACCTTGAGCCGATGCTCAGTCTCTGTCTGCTGTTACACCTTTGAGTGGCTGATTGTGCTCGTTGTCACTCAGCAGAGGACAAACACCAGGCTCACTTTGCTGATTATCACCTCAGTCATGTGTAACTCCTGCCACTCAAACACAACAGTCACAAAGCTCAGGTGGATTTGTACAACAATCCTGACTATGTTCTATTTACTGCACAGATGTGACAGGTCGTGCTGCGTTACGATGCCTGAACGATGTTCGTTACGTGCATTCACTCTTGAGTGACTTGCAAAATGAATCTGAATGAACTGTAAACACTCAGATCATCAGGATGTGATTACGACACAGTCACGTCTGCGTCTGGTTTCTGTGTAGACATTTTCATCCTTATTTAAAGTCTGTGGAGGCCTCAGAAAGTTCCCGAGGAAAGAGGAAGCAGTTTTATTTAATTTCCCTTGTCCTCTGAATTGATAAAGCTTCATGGCTGTGATGGTTGGATGCTGATGCCTGGAGCGACAGGACATTTATCGGCAGACTCCACACAACAATGTGGATCTGACAACATCAAAGGCTGCAGATCAGAGATTTACACCTTGAGTGCAGCTTCTGTGTTCAGCTGTTTGATAATGTCAGTCACTGTTAGGTCTGGTGGTGGTTTGACTTCCAGTGTGAGTAATGTTATTATATAACCAACTCTTGATGCAGCAGCGGCCGTGTCACTGGGCAGCATCGAGACCTGACCCTGAAGTAGCATTAACTGAGATTCAAATGTGACATTTGCTGCTAGTTTGTCTGATTATTCTGCTGTGACTGTTTGATTTTCTTGTTCTTTGTGCTCTGACAACAAATATATCCCACTTGATTTCTGTCAAGAGGAACTTGGAACTTGTTACCAGTGAACGAATAGGGCTTTGAGTGGTTTGTTCAAGGGTCAGATGTGTCCCTGTCTCCGTGTTCCCTCTGTGGTGGAGCAGGACTGTTTGTATTCATTATAATCTGATCTGTAAGTTCATCGGTAAGGTGGAGGAAGTTGTTCTCCTTTTTCTCTGCCATCTAATGATAACTACTCTGTGGAGTTCTGCCTGTTAAGGGCTGAGTGGAGATCTTGTTTCTGTGAAGGAGCTTATTGTTTGAAAATCTGTGATTATTGCTCCTGTATTTTAGAGGATTGTTGACTTTGGGTCCTGAGGAGGATCTAGGACTGGACCAGCCTTCAGGGTTTTAGCTACTGACCCACTCACACCACGTTCCCTCCACGTTCTGGAGGAGTCTGTTGAGCCTAAACTGCAAACTGTTAAGTTATGATGTCTGAAGTTTGCAACAAACTTTCTGCTTGACTTCCTGTAATTTGCTACCTTTGATTCTGACGTTTAGCTCTGATGCTGCCAGTTCTTACGTTTTATAATCATCTGAAATGGAGCTATTGTTTCAAAGTCTTCATTGTGTCCTTAACTTTTAAAGGCTTCTTTCACATCTGTACGAAATCATTCAGTCTCATCCATTCCACTGTGTCTGACTATGCTCAGTAGAATATATACTTCTGTAATCATATCCCCACTAACTGCTGTGTCTAATGCTTGATCACACAAAAAATGGATGTTTTGCTTTGTTGACTAAATAATTTAAGAGAACACACCACATAACTTGGCAAATTTGTTCTGGATAACAAACAACTTCTGAACCATTAAAACTGTCAGCTGTGCTTTGGGTATAGTGCGTTTACTTTCGTAACATAGCAGAACGTCTTGTCTGTTGTGATCCTCCAGATGATTCAGTCTGTAGCTGAGGTGTATCTAAATGTAAACCTTTTCTTCTACTGCAGGTGCGTCTAGTCATTAGTGAGAAGGGTCTGGTTTGTGAGGAAAGGGACGTGAGCCTGCCACTCCAGGAACAAAAGGAGCCGTGGTTCATGAGGCTGAACCTGGGTGAGGAGGTGCCCGTCTTCCTCCATGGGGACACCATCATCAGTGACTACAACCAGATCATTGACTACCTGGAGAAAACCTTTGTAGGAGGTACAGTAATGATCTAATGAGGCAGTTTCTCGGGTTTAACGCTGATGAGCGTTCTGTTCAACCAGAGCTGGAGTCTGGTGGAGCCTTGTTACCAGTAAGTCAGATCTGTTCCCAGTGGAGAGTGGACTGAGCTGGGCTGCATGTTCATCTTTGTCATGGACAGTATTTGTACAGCCAGGAGCTGGAGCAGCCTGGTTTCAGGAGCATAGGTCACTGCAGCTTCTCTGGATGGTGTTGGGTCAAACCAGGACCTTCAGTGTCGAGGCCTAAAAAAAGGCCTCTAAGATGTTGAACTAGCAGGTCACACAAAGTCGTCACTGCCTTTCTGTTAAATGACTTCTCTTTTTGATGTGTTCACCTGCAGACTCGGTGGCTCAGCTGGTTCCCGACAAGGACTCGCCTCTCCACGAGCGTGTGCAGCAGTACCGTCAGCTGCTGGATGGTCTACCCATGGACGCCTACACACACGGATGCATCCTCCACCCAGAGCTCACCACTGACTCTATGATCCCAAAGTACGCCACTGCAGAAATACGTAGTAAGTCAAGTCAGCTCACTGACATAACATTAGATTGTCCTCTAGATTGTAGATGTAACCAGCTCCCATTGGCTGCTTCTGATCAACATCATATGTCTTAAAAATGTGAGAATCTACAAAGACATTTCACAGCCTCCATCACTACTACATATGGTAATGCTCCTAGATATTGAGCCTCTTGGACCTGATTGAGTAAAAGGTCCACAAGTATCTCAAAGCACCGTTAATGTGTCCTGTTTGTGTATCTGTGTGATTTCAGGACACTTGGCCAACGCTGCCACGGAGCTGATGAAGCTGGACCACGAGGAGCCTCAGCTCACAGAACCGTACCTGTCCAAGCAGAAAAAGCTCATGGTGTGTGTGTGTCAGTTAACTTCTATCTATGCTGGTCTTTAATAGTTGTTTATATGATATTTAAATCTGTAAAGGAACCAAAATATATCAACATTAATAATAAGCAGAAAACTTTAATAATGATGATACTGAGATACTTCCTTAACACAAACAGGGATTTCACGTTTACCTTTTATTACCTGCAGGAACATTTAGGGAAAACATCTGGATTAATGTCAGTTTAAAGATGTGTTAAAAGTATTTAAAGATACAGTTTGACTCTCTGAACCTGAAACCTCATCCTGGACATTCTAAGCGTTTTAAACCCCTTTAAAGATTTGTGATACACAATGTTTCTGTGTGAAGCTGCCAATCATTTCTCAACATAAACTCCAGACAGAAAGGTTCCCGAGCAACTCTGGGAATCAGGCCCAGGTCCTTTATGCTGTGAACCACTATGCTGCCAAGAAAGATGTGATGTGATTTGTAAGAGTTTTCCTGCTAAAAGGCTCCTACATAGAAATTCTATAGTGAGACAGGACAGAGCTGCACTCCAGGATACAAAATCTACACATACCTTTTCTTCTTCTAATGACTGGCAGGCAAAGATCTTGGACCATGATAATGTGAACTATCTGAAGAAGATTCTGGGGGAGTTGGCCATGGTTTTAGACCAAGTGGAAGCTGAACTGGAGAAAAGAAAACTAGAGTATCAAGGTACGACCAAACAATCACCATAACATGTTGTGAACATTTCCATCAGTGTTCATGCTTAATTTCTGTCCCACAGGTCAAAAGTGTGAGCTGTGGCTTTGTGGAACTGACTTTACACTAGCTGATATCTGTCTGGGAGCCTTGTTGCACAGGCTCAAGTTCTTGGGACTTTCTAAGAAATACTGGGAGGACGGCAGCCGACCCAACCTGCAGTCATTTTTTGTGCGAGTGCAGAAACGTTTTGCTTTCCGGAAGGTCCTGGGCGACATCCACACAACGCTGCTGTCTGCGGTCCTACCCAACGCCTTCCGCATGGTAAAAAAGAAGCCACCCTCCTTCTTTGGGGCGTCGTTCCTCATGGGCTCCCTCGGAGGAATGGGCTATTTTGCCTATTGGTATTTAAAAAAGAAATACATGTAGTGAATGCCCCGTTGTTCTGGTAAATGTCTGTGTATCTGTGTGATGTTTCAACTTTTCTGTAATGTTTTATGACTGCAGGAAACATAATGAATCTATATAGAGAACACTATTACTTACCTGGTTGAACAAAGACATATTAAAACATTCCATAATAAAATATTCTCGACAGCACATTTTCTGGTAATCAAGGCTTTGGTCAAGTTCATTTGACTCTGCCTGCGAGTCCGGGTGTTTAGTTGGAGGCAGGTCCACTCACAGAGAGAACCACGGTTTAACCTGACCTTCTTATGATCCTTTTCATACCTGCTCCTCACTCCTTCACCTGCTGAGGTTTAACCAGTACAACCGCAGAGACGGGTAGAGGAGCCCTGTCTGCCAGAAACCGTCACAGCCAGTGATCAGATGGAGGCCAACGTGGAAACGGGTGAAACGGTCACTGTCCAAAGGTAACAAAACCACTACTGACACCAATTATTAACCCATCATTAGATTCATTTATTAATTAAATAACTGCTGATGCTTCTAAGCTTAAACACAACAGTCATCTGCAAGTTGGGTCGTAGCTGTTTCCAGATACAGTGTTGTCACAACTTAATGTTCAAAACCTCTCACTTTGTAACATCACTAACTACTATTACTACTTGGGCATTAGTCAAAATGTACAGTACAGAAGCATCCTGTAGGCCCAGCTAGTCTACATGTCAGTGAGAACAAGGTACAGCTTTTCCAAACCTAAGCTTACTTCTTTATTTTGGGTTTACTGATATGACTGTGTAGTGAATTACCTTTGGACAGAGCACCTTTACCTGGTTTTGAACATTTGTTAGGGACTTTTGTCTTTTCATCTGAGCTAAGCTTCAGATTTTCTATGTAGATTTTCCCACCATTCATAGAACCACGACTGGTTGTGATGATGTCATACACGCATCAGGTCAGAGCTGAAACATCTGGGCCTACAGCACACAAAGATATGGTTAGTGAAATTTAAATAAAAAAAAATTTAATTTAATTTTAAATTAAAATTTAAATCACGGTTGAAGTAGAACATAGGGCCTGAGAAGTAAATTGATGTGTTGTAACAGCACTGACCTTCACTGATGAAAAACAAACACTGTTGAGCTGCTTGTTTGCCTTTTATTTAGATGCAGCAGCCTGCATATGCAGCTACAGTATCAGGTCCACATTTGTAAATGAACAATGGTTCTGTTTATTATGGTGCACAGCTTAGGTTGTGTTCGTTCATACTGTGTTAACCCCAGCAGGACTGAAACAAATGTGACAGTAATAGTTACACAACCAGGAAAAAGTCGTTTCTTGTTTTAATGCTCATTTAATTTGTCCCATTTCAGCTGTTCATCCTACACACAAGGCTCAGTTCACCATATAACACCACACACACTGGTCCACTAGCACAGATGTCACACTTGGCTGAACTGGCAGTAAATTCTGCATCAGTGTTCTTCAGAGGTTTACTCTGTGTGTTTTATTGGGTACTTTTGTGATGAATCCACTGACACCATTTGTCTCACTGACCAACATTTACAACCACTATCGAAACCACAAATGTTATGTTGCCTGATGTGACGTCTGGAGCACCTGTGCTGTGCTGCACCCCTCAGCGATACTGAGCAGGAAAACAAATCTGCTGGAGTTCACCATTTGTACAAAGCTAGATTGTTCTTACAGAAAGATTTTAGATCATACATCAGCTTATTTATTTGAGCAGGCCTTAGATTTGTGGGAAACAGCAGGAAGAAATCCTGACTCATCTTGAGGCTAACGAAGTACACACAGAACTCCTTCCATGTTGACACAGTAAGCGATTCTCCTGGATGCCTTTGGGTCCTTCTGCTTTTACTTAGTCAGGGTTTAACACGTTCTAATTCAGTTGAACATCCAATCTTTAGGTTTTATTATTATTATTCTATTATTATTGAAAGTGCAGGCTGGAGTTTTTGGCTGGTTCTACACACATCCTGGCATCCTTTAATGTTGTCATTGAGGGATAATGGAGGTCATTTAAGTGACTTTGTCAGTTTAGAAACAGGACACTGCAGCAGACAATGTTGAACCAAAGACAATGTTCAGTGCTCCTTTGAACAGTCTCTCCTTGCTGTGTCTCATCTGAGCTTTTATATCTGAACTTCATGAAGAAAATTCAACCAGAAATGAGGACAGAGCCAGACAGTCGGGGTTAGACTACATTCAATTAAGCCTGATGTCATTTGGTTTATTTGGTTTAAAGGTTATTGCATGAGCAGCAGGTACAAAATGTAAATGGCACAAATGAGAGGATAAAAGAATCTGTCCTAAGTTTTAAAGGAATGATGATGGCGCCAATCTGTTTATTCCATAATTACTGATAAACGCAAACACAAAATCTGGATTAGTGTTATTTTACTTAATTTAAACTGGAGCTGGTGGGATCAGAGCCAGTTGTGTGTCTGTTATAACGCCACTGCTTTTTCTGAGTGAAGTCAGGCTACCTGACAGGTTGGATCTGTATTTCTTAGGTCACACAGTTCCTTGCTGTGATTATATTTCAATATTTTTTTATGTTGTATTTTTAGTTTTTTATATTTCTATATAAACATGCGTTTATTTATGGTGCTTTTTATGATGTTTGTTCATAAGCCTTAATTGATTTAATTGCCATCAATGACAAATAAATAAAATAGAAAATAAAATGGAAGAAAGTGATTCTGGCTTTTACTTATGATGGTATGAAGTATCATTCTTAGTGTAAGTTATTAAAATGTTGTCCTTTACTGCATGATGCTAATAGTAAACAAATACAATGAGAAATTAATTAAATTAAATTAAAACAGACAAGTGAGTTTTAATGGCTTTGCTTGTGTACATCAACTTCAACCGATAGAACTCTGAAGGTCTGACACTTGGCCGAAGCTTCATACCCTTTATGACGTCTGACTATTCAAATTTATGAAAAACATTTCAGCCCATACCTGTTTTGCTGTTGTTGACATAAGAATACATCTAAATACAAACAAGTTCTTATTAAAAACAAATAAAACTAAACAATAATAATAAACTGCCACTGAAAATTCATGACTACTTACCAGTAAAATGTTTTCTAGTTACAGATTTTATATTTTTGTCTTATTTGAACTTTAGGTTTTGGACTGTTTATGTTTGACTATTTTTGACATTTAAAAAAAAATTCATTGAATCGTTCAAGAAAATAATAGGTAAATGGCAGCCTTGTGTAAAATACTGAATGTGTTCAGTTATTCCAAACATTCTCACTTGTTCCCCAGTGATGCCAATCACATCCAAAACATTTTGAGGAGTCATTTAGGAGTGAAGCATTTGGAGGCAGCAAACTGACAGACTGACTATGGTGCAGACTGAAGGTGAGAAGCTGAAATTGGAAATTACAGCAGCATTATAGAATTTCTGGAGCTAAACCTGCCAACACCGTAAACAGGGAATGACATTAGCTTGGACCTGGAGACAGATAACGTTAACAGTAGTGAGTTGTTCTCAGTATGGCTGAGGAAAGTATAAGTGCAGCTTAGCAGTGTTATTTCTGTTCTTTTGGCTGGCGATGAGGGGGGAGTCCCGGGGACAGAGGTTTTAGATACCAAACACGATATGTCAGGTACCACCCAAGCAGGCCACATAGGGTCCCTAGCAACTTATGGGACAGGTCATGGAAGTAAACAGAGGTGCAGGCAAACATCCACACCCAAATGACAAGGACCAGATTCAAAGCCACATAGAGCCAGTTGAGAGCCATCTTAAGGAGTGCAGACAGACTAGAAGTCTTTACTGAGGCCATAGGGGCCATTTCTTCCATGATAAAAAGAGCTGAGTAGGACAGGATAAAGGAGTGCCCTGAAATGTCATAGCCGTGCCAGTGGAAACCAGCGCGCCTGCAGCTGGCTTTGGATACAAACTCTTTTTGGAGAGCTTCCATACGGACAGTTTCAAAGCATGAGCCGGTCACATCCTCAATGTAGAAAAAGGTCTCAGTGCAAATGTACCAGACAGCTGTTGCCACCACCAGAGACAGAATCCGGCGGCTGAGAAAGGTCACGTTCCTGCTGAAGGGGAGGTTGGAGATGAGGAGGAAAGGTGTCAGTAGTAGCAGCGTCCAGCCCCAGGAGACTTTAACAAAATACCTGGAGGAGGAAAAAATGTCATTCTTTATCCACTCAAGCCTTTCGCAAAGATTGAACGATCCAGTAATTCGATAGCTTTTACTTTAGCTCGTAGATCAGCTAAAGTCATATACATCATACAGACTTATTTGAATCTGAAACAAGAGCTTTGACCTTAACAAAATAGAACATTGAACAACATAATCTACAGACAAGTGAAGCACGTTGTTGTTGTACCTGGCTTCCCCCAGTAGTTACAAAGCTAAAGTTTACCTTTGACCCACATTATTTAGCCAACGCTAACCTCAGTATCAACGTGCAAATCTGCGAGAACTGCTGACGTCTCCTCCTTCACTCTCCTTCGTCATTAAATTAACATACTGTAAAAAGACAGATGTGCTTTAGCTTGACCCTTATCTGAATCCTGTGTGTTGTTAGCGGTAGGTAGCCAACGTCACAATTAACTCTACTCACACGTTTAAAACATTCCTGCTACTGCTGAAATACGTCTTCGGTACCAAGTCCAGCTGCTTCAGAAGTGACCCCAAGAATGAAATGACTAAAAACAGCCACGGGAACATCTGTCTAACTGATGGTCGCCTCCAGACAGCGAGCAAGTTCTCCACAATGACATCTACCGCTGCCATGTCGGCGCTGCGAGTCATAAACAACTATGGAGGCTCATCAGCCAATGAGGCGTCGCTAAGCTTCTTCTTCTTCTTCTGTTTGAAGCAGGGACATTCGGATCCACAGCGTCATCTACCGGTGGACAAATGCTCTTTGCTCCCAAGTTTCAACCATTGAGGTAATAAATGCAACGTGGAGCACACAGAACACAAACAATACCCGATGAGAAATACGGTTAACAGTTATCTATGTGC
The DNA here is from genome assembly GCF_900634795.4 of Betta splendens. Lineage (NCBI taxonomy): Eukaryota > Metazoa > Chordata > Actinopteri > Anabantiformes > Osphronemidae > Betta > Betta splendens. Next base: position 17,060,081 of record NC_040887.2, on the reverse strand, counting down.
AACAGTAACAGGTGTATTAATAACATATATAACACAGTAATAACATTTATACCGTATTTTACACATACACACATGTCACTGTGTAGGGCAGACATGGATGTGCCATCTAGTGGCTGAACCACAGATTGGCGATTTTTCAGCATGATTCAGAGAATTACATACTGTAGTGCATTAATGATGTAAGATCAAGGTCAGGGCAACACTTAAAATCCTGACACAGTTAATTTGTCCATCCGTACTGCGGCTACCCACTTTACTCTGTTAGTGGACCTATTTCTTTCTGGCCTTACTCACATGAAAATATTTGTCCAGATGTGCAGACCACCCTGTTCTTCACCTACGTGCTGCACTGAGCGTACTCAGCAGCATCCTGCCTCGCTAAAGAGAATGAACAGATTAATTTGAAGGTCTGCACTCTCCTCTTCATCACCCACAATACAGAGATTTGGTAAGGTGTAAACCCCAGGTTTTCGCAACTGTAATTGTTAGTGGGCATAAACCCAGTACCAGCGGCTCTTAGAGGCCTGTATCCAACGCTGCTCATCCTCTGGGATGTTGAGCTCAGAATCAACAGCTGAACTTGGTGAATGGGTTGTTAAGGCAGAGATACTGCTGACCTCTCATCAACCTCCAATCACTCACTAAATGGTACATTGTCTTCACCCTAATGTTTGATTTGCCATGACACTAAACATGAGGAAACAATGTAATATGAAAGTTTTTGTTGTATTACAGAGAAAACCGTGAATAAACTCTTTGTCAGTGGCTCCTGCTGAAAAAAAAACAATGCACCATAAACACAGAAACCATGTTAAACCACCACAGCATTATAATTGTATAGAACCCAAAGTCTAGTTGTTGTGGATTAAAAGTTTATTGTGAAAAATCTCACATACTGGACAAATAATTAAAATAATATCTATTCTTCTTGCAGTAAATTATAGCGTGCCAGAAGCAGTTGGCTGAATATTATTAAAGCTATACTGTAAATATCCCAAACCTCTGCAACTAATTATCTGTGTTTATATACTGCAGTACATTTTTTGCCCTTCATGTCCCATGAAGTGGACTAATGGAGCCTTTATGGTGTAAAATGTGAAGGAATCACCTTAACCGGCGCTGCCATAGGCAGTAAATGTGTTTTATATAGAAGCCAACATAATGTTAGTTACAGTAATTGGCATGTTTTAGATTATTACATATTATTACATTGTAAAGTATCTGTTTACATGGAGACAAAAGGTTCCATTTTATATTTTACATGTAAAACATTTTATTGTTATTAGATCTCAGTGGGTCTCTTTATCTACAGACATTTCTGCACCAGGAAGTTAGATCCTTAAATGTTTTCTGGTGACATCTGTCCTCTCACTGTTCACTGCCACCTTCAGTACATGCACCACTCCTTTAACGCTGTTATTTCCCTTTAGTTTTCTCTCAGCTTTTTAGTAGAAAGGCTTCTTACTTAGTCGTTAAGAAACGACTGCTGGTGATGAGAAGACGGGGAAAGCACATAATAACTTTATGTCTATTTGAGTTTCTATCATCATGTTGCCATAGTTACAGCTGCTATATAGATTGGTGTCCATATGAGCCTGGTTACTGTTTAACCTCCCCACCCACATTTGCCCAGATTAGGAAAATCAATAAGATAACAGCAGCACCACCGGCCTTACCTCGCACCAGCAACACCCTTCTCACACTACAGAGCCCTGTGGCAAACTTCCACATTTCACACCATATGGTGAGACAGGAAAAAGAGGATTTAAAACGTGTTGCTGAGAGGAGACGGAGAACGACATGGTCAATGTAAACACAGTCAGTTCGAATATGGAACTTCCATTTGGTGAGTACTCCTCATTTGTTTCCATCAGCTCGGCTCTGGGGTTGTAATTATAAAACGTGAGGGAGCTTCTCTCAGGTTTTGCTCCTGTTGGTGGTTTGTTTAGCAGCTGAGACATCCAGCCGAGCTCCGAAGGAGCTGAGCTGCTTCGGAGTGGACATATCTTTGTCTTACATTTCCACACAGCTATAATCCAGGAGGTGTGTCACAGATATGAAGGTTGTTGAAAGGACCATTGGAGGTGGGTCTGAGGAGGATGGAGGTGATCTAAGAGCGATTAAAGCACCGCTGTGAGCTGAGTCGTGTGGAGAACTATGCTGCTGTACGTGATGGTAGCAGGAGTCTCTTTTTATTCTGCAGACTGCAGGGTTTCACCAGTCAAAGACTTTCAGAACCAGTTTTTTGTCTTATGTACATCACAAAATAGAGAGTTAGCTCCGTGATGCTAAATCAACAGCATTAGAGCTGTTAGCAGCAGAAGCTAATGTTTAGCTGCCAACCTTCTGTTCTGGGCCAGTCTCACCTCCTCTGTCTGTCTCTGTCTGAGTCTTCATTCTGAGGTAACTGATTGTGAAGATCTCCTTCCGTGTTGTGGCTCAAAACTAAATGGCTGAAAAGATGATGTAGTTGGCCTTTTCTCTAAACAGAGAATGTGAGTTCAGACCTGTGAAAGTCAAACTTAAAGTCCTGACTCCCAACGACAAAGGCAGCATCATCCTCGCTGCTGCTCTGATGTTACAGTAGCCTCTTCACTGTTGCCTTTGCTGTAATGTCAATCAAACATATGGTTATGTCACATAAAACTCACAATGTCACTGCTGCTGTTAATTCCAAGTATTTTAAAGCATAAATGAGTTAGATTTAATATGGCAGGTGGAGAAACTGTCACTGGCATCTACACACTAGTAATGGTAGTTAACGTTAACGTTCAGCGTGTTCATCCATTGTCGTCTGTTGTTGCTAAGTAACAGGACCAGTCTGCAACCAGTGCATCCTGGATAAAACAGAACAAGGACACGTCCTGACTGGACCAATACTGTCTTACTGTATGTACAGTAGTACAGAAATATGTAAACACTAAGTAAAACCCATTGTGTCACACAGTGAAACTACCATTGATGAACATCAGAATACACTATAACACCAACAACACCAGTGGCTTACTGAGAGCAGTGTTCACCACCGCAGGATATATTTAATAGGAGCAAGGCTCCTATTAAATAATTTAGGACTATCATAAAGTGACCTCATGACCTCAAAAATCATAAAGTCAAAGGAGCGTTTTACACACAAGGCCATAGAGTGTTTCTGACTTTCTACACCTACCTCACCTCAAAGATCAGAATACACACACACACACACACACACACACATCAGACACCAGACATTATTTATTTTATTATTTATTTGTTTTCAGCCACTGTCCTGTGTTGTATTCAGTATTGATTGGAGCTCTGTACTTTACATTGAGTTTTTTTATATACTGTAGCACTAATTCACATCAAAAGTCTAAACTATATAAATGTACATTACAATTAAACATTCAACAAACCCCACTTCCATCCTTTAAAAAGAAAAAAACAATGAACATTTTTATTTTGAATTTACTTTTAATTAAGTCTTAACAGAGCGGAACAGAAGAAAGCCTCAGCACAGCCAGTGTCAGGGCAGCGAGCACCTGCTCCACTGGTTTGGATGAAAGAGAAAAGGCAAAACACAACAGGTGACAAACACAACACGTTGGGCCAGTAAGACTGGACACACAGATCCTAACGATACCTGTACATGTAGATGAGGACAGAGAGAGAAACACAACTACAGGACAAGCTAATGCACATTAAGTGGAGAGAAGGAGGAAAGATGGAGACAGCAGAGGAGGTCTGAGCATGAGGAGCATCTGCCTCAACAGCAGCTTAACTCAGAGCTGTGAGAGACGACTAGAGACGATGAGTGAACCGTGTTTTGAACCATAATCAGGGCTTGAACCACATTTGTTTGTCACAATAGATATTTTGCTTCCATAGGTTCTTGCATTTTATTTTTTTTATCTTGTCGTTCTAGTGTTGGATTCTTTTTTTTGTTCTTTGTGCTTTTAGGTGTCTTTGCTTCTGCTCTGATTCCAATTACATCTTTACCCTAAAATAATAGTAAAACTAGTTGCTGTCATTTTGACTTGTTGGGCTTGTTTTTATTTTATTTTCTATAATAATATGACAATAGCTTCTGTGCTAAGAAGCATTTTTACTTGTCACTAACTAGAGCTAAACACACGCTCTGTCTTGTTTCAGGAGACATTTTAATGCACTTCTGTGCATTTCCAGCAGGATTTGACTTAAGGTTGTGACGCAGGCGGAGGAAACGTCAGGCAAATTGAGACGACTAACACGTTGCTGCAATTTGTATTTGAATTTGGATTAATTTGTTGACATTTATAAAGATAATCCAGTCTGGAATGAAAACTCCTTAATTAACAGGAGTATTTTCTGGACGTTTATGTTACACATTCTTGGGCAGCAGCCGCTGTAAGCTTCTTTTTGACCTAGATCAGGTTGAACTGTGCGTCTTTGTCACACTGCAAGTCATTGTTTCTATTTTAAAGTGGTCTCCAGCAAAGACCATGATTGCAACATAGCCAACCTTTTCTGTTCTGCACCTGCACTCATATAATTCACAACCGTCTGTGTTAGATGCAGAGGAATTATTGTTTAATGATCACTGGACAAACATCTGAGCTGTGCTGTTGGTGAATGTAAGCAGGACGACAGCCGCTCAGCAGCCTGTTTGTGTACAACGCTCAGTGACAGCAGAGCGAAGCACTGAGGAGGAGGGACGCAGCAAACCCACAAACACGACCATCACCAGATTACGACATCTGATTTGAATGAGGCGTGGATACAAACAGCACACTGAGCCTGAGCCGCTCTGACAGTAATAAAATGATGATAATAATAATTGATGAGTAAAACCTGTTATGTTTTGTCTTTATTTTACTCTTCAACTCAAAAATCTACAGAAAATTTCCAAACCAGTTTTTAATTTATTGTTAGGATGTGACATGTGTTGATTATCCAAATCCACCGATGCATTCAATGAATTTAGTTTTCATCAACACTGAACACAGTTTTGTCTGGTTTCTGTCTGGTTTGTGGAGATACGCTCAGACTGGTCTTGACTAATATCATCACACTCAGTAGCTACACTTGTACACTCTGATTCAGGCCAATGCAGCATCCACACCTTCAATTCTACTTTAAGTTAAAGCTGACACAACTTTAACTTCGCTACATGTTTATTGTTGGCGTCATCATCTGAATTACTATCTTAGTCATAGAACAAACAATTGTTCCTCCAGATTGAATTTTGTGTTGTTCTGCTGATCCAAGTTTTCCAACCATCTCATCTAGTAAAGCAAGTAACTACTGAAGCTACTGTAGGTTTTACTTTCTACTGTTAAAACAGTCAAACTCAGCGCTGGGCTCTGGTGTGAAGCCCAATTAGCAGCCTGTTTTTAATCCAAGTGTTGCCAATCAAATCTCATTGTGACAGGCATTAGGGGATTATCCCTGAGCACCGTGGGCCCGTACAGGCCCACTGGGGCCGAGTAGCGCCGGGCCCGAGGAGCCGCTGAGGCTCGTCTGGTCCGCTCACTGTCGAGGCTCGGCTGTCACAGGGATGTATGGGCAGGATGGGATGCTGGGACGCTTCGCTGATCCAGGTACAGGTAACGAAAGCACACTGAATTTAACCAGAGCCTTCAGATTATTGTGGAGTTGAGCTGAACAGCTGCTGGACGGTAGTTTGTTTCATGCATGACTGATTCCCCGCTGCATGACTTGTTCCAGGTAAATCACTCAATGATTTTTTTACATGATAGATAGAAAATGTTTGTACTTCTTGGATTTCTGTTAAGGAACAGAAAGTTTGAGCCACTCAGCAGTTTGTGGTTGTAGATGAGCTGCGCCCGAGCCTGTGTGTGTCCACAGGGTGGCGCTAAGAGCTGCTTTTATTCAGCCTGAGTTCAGTTGGAACAAAGCGAGCTTACCTAACGGCTGAGTCCAATGGTGTACTAGTATGTTTACTGTTTAAAGTAGGTGCTGAGCATTTTGTTATTAAAACGTTCAATCAGCAACAACAATGTATTATTAGTATGGCTCCTGCAGCTGAACCACCTGCACAGATGTGCTAGAAGTGAAAGTAGAACATCAGTGCTTAAAAGTTCCTGCAGCCGAACTAGACATCAGATAAATAGTAAGGTGTTTGACTTTAATGAGTCAAAAAAAATCCTCTTTGATGTCGTCAGTATTAAATACATTCAAGCTGCATGAACAATGAGGTCCTGAGTTCTTGGTTTAGTGCGTGTTGTTGGGGCTGTGAAGGTTAAATGTCTATCGATTGGCCGATGACTAGAGGATCTACAGAGAATCACAGAGATAAACGTGGTCAGCGCTCAGCTCAGAGTCAGGTCAAAATGAATCCTCAGCAAAACACAGTTAATGATTACTGAGCCTTATCACGCACTGTGATTGATTTACGTCTTGCGCTGGTCTTCATGTTTATTGATGCAATTGTTTACTTATTTGGTTCACAGAGGCTGATTCTCTGTCTGAACAGATATGAACGAACTAGATTTGTGCAGTGTGTTAGGACATGTCAGGTAAAGTATAGTAGCTCATGTCTGTGAGGAAACTGCAACAAATCTAAGAAGTGGAAAATTATTCAGTTAAAGGACAGAGGAAAACTACTAATATATTCATTCAGTGTCTGACACTAAACAGTGATCAAAGGTGAGAACATTACAGCAGTTTATAGGATCAGTACCTTTATTATTTTAACCTGACAGTTTATTTCTCTCTATTAATTCAAACCTTGTAAATGAAAGGTTAGAAGGAACCAAAGGATCCCTACAGTAGTTCTGCAGCTAGTTCTTCAATAATACATTACAATTTCAGAACCAAACTAAGTAGGAGCAGAACATGAGCGGTTTAACCAGGTCTGGAGGCCTCAACACTCGTTGACCTCTGTAGCTGGACACTGTCACTAGCTCTGCTCTGTGGAGCAGCTTACGCTGGAAATTGTCTTGAGACGACTTTGTTGGGATTTGAGGCTGCACCGACATGTTGACTGAAACTGAAACGGAATTTTACTCTAAATGGAGACATGAACAATGCTTATGAGGCTAAACGTCTTAAAATGTGATTATAAAAGCAAAGCCTGTGCGTCGTCCCACGTGCTGACAGTCAGTGGCATTATTCCCGTGTGGTGTTCCGTGGTCAGACGCGGGACCTGCGCGAGCCGTGTTATTTGCAGATACTTATCTGTTGACAGGGTCTCTGCCATGACTCCACTCTATCTCGTCCCTCTGCTGCAGCACCGAGCCGCCGCCTGTTTCTGCTGCTCACAGCACATTGTCTCCTTCTGTGTCACGCTTATCAACATCACACGCTGCTGGATGTGCTTCTCGAGCGCTGCAGCAAAAAACAGGTCCTCGCACTCCTTATATTCCACATCTGTTGAAATCCTCAGGCCGCCATGATTGTTGCTTTCCTCCAGCTCTGACGCTTGTCAATTGACGTGACTAAGTTGCTTCACTCGCCTTGGGGAAATGAAATGCAGTCATGGAGGAGAAGGTACAAATAGGCAGTGGTTGCAAATGGAGTTTGGTCAGTGGTCGGAGAGTCTTATTCAGAAGATAGACAGGACTTTGTTCACAAACTGGAGTTTGAAGTTTCAAAGGGGAGAATCACACAAGTGTTACATCAGGTCTCTGCGAGCCTGTGACTTTTAGCCCCAGGGCAGGAGTTTGGATGAGTGATTATAAGACAGCACCACATGTAGTTAACAGCTGCAGGCGCTGTCAAAGATTCACCTCGACTTGTTTACAACATGCTATTTTCTTTGACTTTAACAACATAGTTTTAACAACACAAAACCCAGGTCAGGAGTGTAGCTTAAGATGAAGGTTTCAAGCAGGATGGATTCAGCTACGCTAAGCTAAAGCTAACCCTAAAGGTGCAGTGGAATTGTTGTTTGTTTACCCATCAAACTTGTGAATCTTACCATCACACTTCTACTACTAATAATAATAGTTTCTAAATTCATCAAATATTCAGTCAACAATATAAAAAGAATAAGAACAAAAGAAAGATTGTGATCAAGTAAAAGAACAGTTTCAGCGTTTCTCTAATAATCTGATATGAGAAAGATGTTTTCAGCTCAGTCAACATTTGATGGTTCCTGCACGTGTCAGTGCATCTGTGTAATGAATCAGTACATTAATGCAGATAAGCCATGGCAGCTCTTTTTTTCTGTACTATCTACCACCTCATGTTGGTTCGTGATTAAGAAAGCTGTGGCAGCGCAGATTAGACTTTACAGTCCTGTATATTACTGCTCCTTGAGGAGTTCACAGAAATGGAAGATGGGAACAGCAGTAAAAGACTTTAATGAGGGGGAGAGAGATAAGATTTGCTGTAAGTGACTCACTCCACGCTGACCCCCACCCCCCTTTGGTTTCTGCTTTGAAATAATCAGCACACTTCTTGAGCAAATATGGGCATTGCAGAAGGGCAGCGCAGATCGAACATGCAGAAATGTTGTAATGCGTTACCTCTGTACACACAAGGCAACGCCGCGGCTCCGACTGAGCTGTTTGCTCCCAGCAGCTTTGTTAAAGGCTTTTGATCATGGCTGTAATTTACATTGAGTTAATCAAGTCATTAAAGTGTTGCTTTTATTTTTATACATTGCTTTTATTTGCTGTCGGAGGCAAAAATCAATCAACCAAAAGCTTTTATTGTGTTAATCACAGGCTGATGTAGTTTTAGATGATCACAGACTGATGCTCAGGAGCCTTTAGGTGTGTTGAGGTGTTTACCTCCTAAAGAAGAGTCATTTTACTGTTATAGTTCCACCTGTAATGTCGGTGTATGGTTAACAGGATCGCCCTGCTGGGGTTTACTGCTGCTGAGGCCTGGCTGAACTCCAGATCATTGACCTGTTGTTATGTTCTGCCACTTTCTCTTCAAACACAAGACGACTGTTTGCTGTACAACATGTAAGAGGAGCCACTTTGCGCAAGCAGAGAATTTAATTTAGAAATCAGTTGGATAGAGGATAGTTCATTACAAAGACACAAAGAGGAATGGAAAATGCTGCTATGCTTCACTGCACTTCATTCTGTTAGAATGTGGGAGAAATATGAGACAGAACATGTTGTCATATGTTACATCAACAGAGCAAAGTGGAGCAGGAAGGAGAACGGAGGTTCACTAACTTAATTGGTGGCTATAAGAACATTTCCATAAAACACAACACATTGATCACAATGACCTCGTAGCATCAGCCAGTGTGTTGGGCACAGAGGTCAAATTATTAAGTTCATCACAACAAGGCTTTTGTTTGATATTTACCTCATTTATGTTTAGACATGATTGTTTTTTTAAAATCATAGCTTTAAATACTACACTACTACCACTTATCGCCAAATCATTTACCAGATACATGCTCACTCTCTGTTAACTGGATCTGAATATGAGGCTGATCATTGAGTTTCTTGTTGTGTAGATGGCATCACTCAGTGTGTGTGTGTGTGTGTGTGTGTGTGTGTGTGTGTGTGTGTGTGTGTGTGTGTGTGTGTGTGTTTTCTACCATCCCAAGATAATCCAATAATTGTGTTTGTTTTTTTTCCTTTACAAAGCTGCATATTTAGATACAGTAACAAATCATTAACTATATATATTATAATGTGTGAAGCAACTGAAAGTAGAACAGCAGCTCAGGTCACTTACTGCTCAGTGTTTTATGGTTTCCCATAACTTTAGGGATGGAATCAGGTGAAACTGTGGTGGATGGAAACATCACATTAAACTAAATGTTGGAGATAGTAATTACAATGTGATCTAAACAGTGAAGGCAAGCTTGAACAACTAAAGGACAGGAACACACAGAGCTTCCCCTCATTCATAGAAAAGCGTTTCTGTTTCTCTGACAGAAGAAGCATCTCCTTCCTTCGTCCCGATGTAGTGGGTGTGTTTTGCTTCTACTGCAGAGTCGAAGGGTTTTGCACATTTCTGTGTTTATAATCCATCAATGAGTCAAGTCAAAGCCGAGATTAACTTGTGTGTCATGTCAGTATGTTGCAGAAGCATCGTCTATATGAACTGGTCTGAAGGAGTGAAGCTGCTATTGAGGAATTATTTATCTGTAGCTGACTGAGAACCATGAGGATATGGCAGATATCAAAGTTGGGTTATCTCTTCAAAAAAAAGCAGGCAGTGATTCACCACTGAGGGACAAGTTAACCATCAACCACAGAGACACTCCACCTTTCCTCTGGTTAGCAGCATGAGAGGGAAGGAGCTGTCTGCTGTCAGACCCCAGTAGGTCCCATCACACTTAACCAGGCAGCTTCCACCTTGTTACTGGGCGGAGTTAGGCCCCAAAGAGGGAGGAGGTTAGTTGAGGTGTATGTGGGGGTGAAAGAAGGAGCAGGAGGAGGAGGTGAGGGCACATTAGCTTTCTGCTCCGCTGTCAGGTAGCTGAATCACTGGCAGACATGGACATGGCCGACTACAGCGAGGCTCTGGACCCAGCCTACACCACGCTGGAGTTTGAGAACATGCAGGTGCTGCCCTTGGGCACAGGTGAGTCACAGAGATGAGCCGTGGTGCTGAAGCTCACCGTTTTACTGCTTTTAAACGTTGATCCTGGCGTGAAGTGATGAAGGGAGGAGGCCACTCTGCTGCTGCAGAACCATGATTCGCTGGGTTGGGGCGCGATGGTCAAACATCTCTGGTTTATTCTCAGTGCATCAGGAACGTTGCTTCCAGCAGTTTGAACCTGTTTAGACTCGTACAGTGATGTGACTTTGATATTTGCTCTGTGGAGCAGCAACAGGTTGAGTATCATGATCGGCCTTCTCCTCTTACAGACAGTCTGTTCCCAGAGACACTAGAGTCGAGCCTTCATTTCTGTGATATGGTGACACCAACGTATTTATATATGCAGTCTCCCATGACGTCCGATCCTAAGATTCCCACTGAGGTTGACTAAAAGGCAGTGACTGCCTTGTTGCTCATCTGTTCCGCAGCTCTGTCTCTGCCTGCCATCCCTGAATCTCCTGCGTGTGTCGTGACATACAGCCCCTGTGACTGATTGATGAGTCTGGTGACTAATACAAGACCTGCCTCTATTGATTGCCCCTTAGAGCTAATCAAGCCTACATCAGTTATGCTCTGTTGACTTTGTCTGAACCACTCAGGCTGGTTCTGAAGGCCGGGTTTGATGAGCTCTCAGTGCAGCTAATCACTGTGACCATTCACACCTTTTCTAAATGAGCCTTTGATGAAGTGATCAAACTTTCTTTTAGTTTCACTTATCCCCGTGTTCTCAGTCAAACTATTGTAGCTGCTGAATGATGCGTTCTTGTCTCGCACCAGACTCCTCACCTGCTGAAAGCACCAACATGAGCACCAGCACACACCTGGCAGCAGGCAGCCTGTGTGCCATCTGTGGGGACCGGGCCACGGGCAAACACTACGGGGCCTCCAGCTGTGACGGCTGCAAGGGCTTCTTCAGGCGCAGCGTCCGCAAGAACCACATGTACTCCTGCAGGTACGGAGCACAGGGCGGGTTCTACATGTCAGCGTGCGTAGCCGTGTGACAGACAGTCAAAGCTCCTCTGTCCACAGGTTCAACAGACAGTGCATAGTGGACAAAGACAAGCGGAACCAGTGCAGATACTGCCGACTAAAGAAATGCTTCAGAGCCGGCATGAAGAAAGAAGGTAGACAAACATAACATAAACATCTGGGTAAACAACAAACAAGCAACATCTGTCATTCAATGAGCACATCACCATCGACTGCTGTCTCAACCCAGTCAACACAAGTCTTGAAGTGTCGCAACACCCTTTGGAGTAGTACTTGTTAATGTTCACTGAAGTCACTGACCAGCTTATGCTGAGCAAACATTTCCAAGCAATAATAGCCATATACTGATAAACCTGACGGCCTTGGAAGACCTGCTTATTCTCTGTGTCTAGTGTTTTTGCAGCAATGAAATGAATTTGTTAAATGCATTTTTTTACATATTTTCCTCTCTGTTCACTTTCAGCTGTGCAGAATGAGAGAGACAGAATCAGCACCAGAAGATCCAGCTATGAAGACAGCAGCTTACCGTCCATCAACGCACTGATCCAAGCAGACGTACTGTCCAGACAGGTACTGCAGCGGGTCTGGGCTTCATGCTCAACCTGCTACGACAGGACTGTAAACATTTGCCTGCTTCGCCTCAGATCACCTCCCCCGCTCCTATACTGAACGGCGACATCAGGACCAAGAAGATCGCCACCATCACGGACGTGTGTGAGTCCATGAAGCAGCAGCTTCTGGTTTTGGTGGAATGGGCCAAGTACATCCCAGCGTTCTGTGACCTGCCCCTCGACGACCAAGTAAGAAACAGTTCACAGCTGTAGACGCGTCGGTCACTCACCGACCCAGAAACAGAGAACGGAATGAAGTGCAGGAGACAGAAAACAAACGAACAAAATTCATCAATATCTCTGCTTTTGTCATCACTCAAAGCCTCCAACCCTTTAACTTTAATAGTTAATGTATTAAAATCGTGGTTTAGAACATGATGAGCTGGTTTTAAAATTGAGTAAAAAACTGCAGAATTATTAACAGTGTCGTCACAAGGTCCTAGTAACTCATTTGCTGGTATTGTGTCTTCCATCAGGTTGTTCTCTGTGAAAGCTTCAGCTCATTCTCTGTGTTTCAGGTGGCGCTGCTGCGAGCTCACGCTGGAGAACACCTTCTGCTCGGCGCTGCCAAACGATCCATGCTTTACAAAGACATCCTCTTATTAGGTAAAACTGCTTTTTAGATCACTTGTCTCCAATAAATAGACACAGGCTGAAATGTGGGAACTGATTTTAATCTGTTTCTCCTGCAGGAAATGACCACATCATTCCCAGAAACTGCCCGGAGCTGGAAGTGGGCCGAGTGGCGGTGAGGATCCTGGATGAACTGGTGCTTCCCTTCCAGGAGCTGCAAATTGATGACAATGAGTACGCCTGCTTGAAAGCCATCGTCTTCTTTGATCCAGGTACTGCTGCTGACTGAGCAGAACAGCACAAGCAAGTTCACACCAAAAATATACACGATGCATTCATCAGCAGCCTCCCACAGACTAAATGCAGCTGCTTCTGTTTGCCTCCAGATGCCAAAGGTCTCAGTGACCCTGGGAAGATCAAGCGGATGCGGTACCAGGTCCAAGTCAGCCTGGAGGACTACATCAACGACAGGCAGTATGACTCTCGAGGCCGCTTCGGGGAACTGCTCCTGCTCCTGCCCACTCTACAGAGCATCACCTGGCAAATGATTGAACAGATTCAGTTTGTCAAACTCTTCGGCATGGCCAAGATAGACAACCTGCTGCAGGAAATGCTTCTTGGAGGTGGGTTTTCTCAGGGGACCTTTCCCTGCAGCACACAAGGGAAAGGCCAGTGGAATCAAACACACAGTGTGCTTTGTCTTTCAGGTTCTGCCAACGACGCTCCACACGCGCCTCATTCTTTGCATCCTCACCTGGTTCAGGAGCATCTGAGCAGCAACATTATAGTGACGACCAGCATGCCCACATCGATCCACAATGGACAAATCTGTAAGTACTAAACACATCCATCCTGAGTCTCATCAATGGGAATCAAAAGCATTAACCTCGAATGAAGTGAATTCATAAAGTTTGATCAACGAAGGCTGTTTCCCTCATTCACTTCCATTTGCAGCCTATTCAGGAACTTGGGCCAAACAGGCTTGGCAGAATAATCCTCTAAATTCTAATCGGGATTATTTTGTCAAAGAGAACTTCTGTTATTCTTTCTGAACATGTTTAATGCTCTGACAAATTTCACAGAAGTGCTTATTTCTTACCTGAATATTGTTCTCCCCCAAAACAAGTGACAAGAAATGTTAAATGCTTATGATGCAGCTCGTCGTCCTGACTTGCTCCTGTTCTCTTTCTATTTTTCAGCAACTCCTGAAACCCCGATCCCATCGCCACCTACTGCATCCAGCTCAGAACATTATAAACTATCCCAGGGGGTCATAGCTACCATGCCCAAGCAGCCGCTCTCCATCCCTCAGCCTGCAATTACAAAGCAAGAGGCCATCTAGCGACACCAGTGGTTTATTGTTTGAGTTTTTATATGTATGTTTTTACACAATCTGCTATGAAGCTGTTAACTTGACTGAAATAATAAAGTAGCTAAGTATATACAGTAGAATGTAATTACATTTCTGTCTCTTGCAGAGTATCTAAGTCTTCAGGGATCTAGTTGTTCACACATGCAGTTGTAGCTGAGTCACAGCTCAGTCAATGCCAGACTAAACTCTAAGCATAAAAATGTTCAAAGCATTTCTGCTGTTCTGTAGGGAAACATAGAAGAGGTGCATTGTTGTACATAGTTTATTATTGGGTGGCGTGACTTCCCTCATCGTGGCCTCAGTGTGTGCAGTAAGGCTCATGTTAGACATGGTGACGTCATCATGTCAGTATTTAATGAATGTTACAACACACCTTACATTATGACGTGCTGCACAGTATTTTATTTTATGTTTATTAGTAAATAAATATTTTCAGTCATGCTATAGGGAAATTCCTTGAATAAGCTTGTCTATAAATCCTTATGGCTGTTGTTTCAAACATGCTGACAAATGCATTTACAGTAGTGAAGTTTCAAATTTGAAAATAAGCACAGAAAAATGTTGGACTATGCAAAGAGCTCTGAGGTGCCACCAGTCACACTGAGGCAGACACGTTGAGGACATTTCCCAAATATATATTGTGTTGCTTTTTGAAGAAATGTAGAAAAAAAGAAGAGATATATTTTGGTTAGTACTTTGTTTAGCTCATTGAAATAATTGTGCCTTGTAACCTGTACTGCCTTACAAACAGGCATTATTCTGCCATACAATGTGATGAATTAATAAATGGTCTTTTTTTACATTTTCTGCAGACTGTTTTACAGTAGCTATAATCACTAGAGAATATTTTACCTAGACGTGAACGTTATTGTTTGTATTATATATTTTAAAAGAGATAAGACAGAAAAAAGGTCCAACGTGGCAGTGGTGCCTATTTACTGATAGACAACTGATAAAGTGACATAAAGTAATTACAGATAGCGCCGATTAGTCCGAAACTAAGCACGAAACTGCTTCTAATGGCCGCCTGAAGAAGCGCACACAATTCAGCTCGGTAGGTGGCGGCGATATTCCTTTAGCTGGTCAGCCACTTCAAAAGAAGAAGAAGAAGAAGAAGAAGAAGAAGAAGAAGAAGAAGAAGAAGAAGAAGAAGAAGAAGAAGAAGAAGAAGAAGAAGAAGAAGAAGAAGAAGAAGAAGAAGACGTCTTACTGTACGTCAAACGTCACACGTCACACGTCACAACGCTCGTCTCATCACATGGACCAATGAGACATCGGTGCGTATTTACCCGGAAATAGGATTCGTTCTGTCAGGTCTGTTGTGTATTTGCTGCTGTGGTTTACGGCTCCTACGACCATTTAATGACGCTTTTCAGTTATTTGCCAACAAATGCCATCAGAGACTTCTTTATGTCTATCAGTGTATGTTAACGCATATCCCGTATTTCATCGTCATTCTGAATTTCAATGTCGAATTGGTTCCATTAGCTAAGCACGTATAAATGTTGATGTTGTTCTCAACTTTTTCTCTAGTACTAAGAAAACACTGCCTATTCCACATATGTGTTAGTAGGGAGCCAGTTGTCAATTATCCTTCAAGAAACTCAGCTGAGTCTGGAAATCAGAAATGTATTTCTGCATCTGAATTAGGCAAACCACTTTTTTTGGTGGAGCGTCCCAAAATCCTTATTATTCTGAAAAACGTTTAACCATCTAGGGACAGTTGCCAATTTGTTATGTAGGTCTACTACAGCAAGCAAGGAAATGAACAGATGGTTCAGAACTATTGGATCAGCTTGTTTTGCTGCTGGATCATATAAATGCTACAGTAATGAATCCCTCTATAATGCAACACAGCTCAGGTATTATACTAATAGTGTTACTTATTTAATCAACCACCGACTTTGGGATGAAAGACAAGAGCTAAATATATATTTCTAGTCCAGAACCTTAATGAGTCAGTGCATTAGTTGTGGCAGCCTTATTCATTCCTCTCGTGTGTTGTTTCTAAACAGCTTCACTCACTCAGTCCATGGCCAATCAGCAAGAGTCCATCAGCTCCAGGTCTCCTTCAGCGGACCCATCATTAGCAGGATTCAGCTGCTTCACCTGGCCCCCTCCACCCGTCTACTCCTGCACTCTGACCCCTGAACTAGTAGCCAAAGCACGGGAGGAGCTACAGGAGAAGCCCGAGTGGCGTCTTCGGGATGTCCAAGCACTGAGAGACATGATACTCAAGGTTTCTGTTGTGTTGTTCTGTTGCATTGTGTTAGAGTTTTTACATATGTTATTAAAACAGAATAGTCACACTAACATTTATATAAACATCAGAAGGCACACTTATTAAGTTTTTCAAAGTATGTTTACCTATTTAGAAATGTATCTTCAGGGAGATGTATTGTTTGTCCAACACTGCCATGCAGTGGTTTGGGATTTAAACAATACAGAATGAACCACTTTCTTCCAAGAATATAAAGACATTCTTTCATTCATTTAAAAGCAAAGCAGGACATGCATTGATGTTCTCAAAAAACTATGTAGTCCTCTGATGTATGTTTTTTGTAATTTTCTTTTAATCATTTAGACTCAGTTTAATTCAATTATCTGCAACCTCTGGTGTCCTTTTTTACTCTAAGGTAATCAAATATTTTCCCTGGCTGTCTTTACAGGAGCAGCCCAATCTCAGAACAAGGTTGGACGACGCCTTCCTTCTGCGCTTTCTGCGGGCCAGAAAGTTTGACTATGATCGTGCCATGCAGCTGCTCCTTAACTACCATGCAGGTCGCAAAGCCTGGCCAGAGGTGTTTCAGGACCTGAAGCCATCAACGGTGAAGCACGTTCTGGACAAGGGCTTTCTTACAGTCCTGCCACAGCCGGACCCCAATGGAAGATACATACTTTGTCTCCGGCCAGGTTGGAATCTCCTTGATCTTCGTTTATCTTCATTGGTGATAACTTTATAAAGAGCAAAAAACTGTTGCAGTTTTTCTCCACTGTGAATCATATATCATTTCCAGTTCATAAACTAGACTGCATTTACAGGAAAATGGAAACCAAATGATTATCCATTTATTGACAATGTGAGGGCCATTTATCTGACTCTGGAGAAGCTGATCCAGCCAGAGGAAGCACAGGTCAATGGCATTGTCATCCTGGCCGATTACACCGGAGTGGGTATGTCCCAAGCGTCCAATCCAGGCCCGTTCCTTGCCAAAAAAATTGTAAGCGTCCTCCAGGTAAGTGGCTTCATTAGAAATAGGTACAGATACCTTGATTCTAGTAAATGTACCAGCATTTCATTATTTACTTTTAACATAAATTGTTAACTGAGCATTTTCTCTCTCACAGGATGGGTTTCCAATCAGAATCAAGGCAGTTAACATCATTAACGAGCCCCGGATTTTCAAAGGCATCTTTGCCATTATTAAGCCGTTTCTGAAGGAGAAGATGGCACAGCGGGTAACTTGTCCTTCAGTTATCTTTGACTATTTAGTTTTAGCAAACACACATCTGACATTGTGTGCCTCCCTTTGATCTGCTGCCTGTGCTCTAAATTAATGACCTATATACATTTCCACTTTTTGAGAAATGAATCTGGTATAATACAACAAATCAAATCAAAATCAAAAACATGCACCTCATTCACAAACTTAGGAGAATGATCTTTGACTAGAATGCACTATTGAGTTCTACTGTACACACAACATACTGGCTCTGTATTGTAGTAATGGACCACCACTCCCTATAACTGATTTAAAGGCAGTAACAGCTCCACTGCTCGTGATCCAGTTGTTAACCTTGCAGTTTGTGGTGATGTGGCATCTTTCAGTTTTTGTTTGCGTACTTGTGTTCTCAACCAAAGCCCAAGTACGGTCTAAGTGTTAATGTGCTGGCTGCTTTTTAGAGGTCGGACAGGAAGCCGACAGACCTGTGGAGCAAAATTCCCATCGTGTATTTTGTGTTTTTTAGCAACAGTTGCAGTCGATGGATGATAACAAGTTGGCATTAGATTAACATTAAATCAGCATAGAGCTCAGCTGATGATGTCAAGTGAGCAAACATTCACATTTCCCTTAAATCCTCAATAGGAAAGTAGCTACTGGCTGTTCTTGAAGTCACTAAATGGTTTCATTGGCTAATTTGCATAATTGTACATTTGCTTTACAACTGTCAGTTTTATTTAACAGATGATAATGATTGTGGAGAAATAAGAAGTGAGTAAAAGACATTTAAACTATGTATAGACCTACAAATGGGCTAGTTTTACTTTATTGCTTCATTTCAAAATAATGTGACTCCAATGTTTTGCCCACTGGTTAAACCAGATGCCAAGTACTCCAGGCTGGGTAGTGGTTGTGGGTTGTAAAACCGAAGCAGGAAGCTTTGTATTTATTTTGTTAGTATCAGTGCAACTGGATGTATCCAGTATAGCTTCTTAAATTAATGGAGCTGATGTTCTGACAGAAGAAGTCGCTGATATGTCATCTCTACTTTCCTTTTGAGCAGTATATCCTGCACGGCTCGGACCTGAGCTCTCTGCATCAGAACGTACCCCGGTCTGTCCTGCCAGCGGAGTTCGGTGGCACCGCAGGTCAGCTAGACATGTGTGCCTGGTCCAGGCTGCTGCTGGAGTGTGAGGAGGAGTTTATAGTGGAGTTCTGCCAGCCAGACCCACTACAGGATGTGGTGCTCCCTGACTCCATGATGTTTGAAGGACAAGCCAGTGGGCAGGATGACGACAGCTTTAGGGGCCTGCGCTCTCAGCTGTACTACTGTTACTGACACATAGACTCTGTCCTGTTTCATTTGAAACGCGTAACTTCTTCAGGGCAAGTTGCCAAAATTCTACATGACTTTCACTAATAGCACCTACTGTATCATGGTTCTGAGGCAGGCGACGCCAATGCATGTACAGTGATCATTTGAATTTATTTATGCTATTCAAAGAGCAGCTTTAGTAGTCAGTTTCTCGTATAAAGAGTTAAGCAGATTTTGTCTGATGTAATCATTCCTCCCTGGAGACAAAGGCCACAGTCATCATTTTGTATTCAACAGAAGCTAAAATTAGGCTTCAGCAGTAGCGAAGTGGGCAGTTTATTGAGTTTGTAGCCATCACAGTATTTATGTCACTGACTGTCCACTGTGGCTGTGGAGTCATTAGAGACAAGTTCACTGTAGAAACTGAACTTTAACCAATGGTACACTTTTGATTTTACAAACTCAAGACTCGAGACTCAACTCATCTAGAATATGTTTTTATTGTGTCACCATATTAACATAAAAAAGAAGACTAAAGAAAAGAAGAAAAGTATGAACGGGGGAGTTTCTGTTGCCAGGTAAAAAGTGTTTTATTGTCAGTAAAAGCTTCAGCGTAAGTCACATTAGTCATATGTGGGTATGTTTTATTACTTCACTGTGGAAGTGTTTATTATCTCCTAGACTCCTCAGCCTGAAGTGGATGGTTTTATTCAATGTAATCATCTATTTTAATGCCTTAAGCTTAAACATATTTCATAAATCATCAGCGTTTGTGTGTAACCAGTCTTGGCTGAGGATAGAGTACAGTAAGTGACTGCTGTGCTAGTGAGAGTAATGTAATAGCTCAACCAGTGAAGGCGTTTCACTTTCTAGCTCATCCACAATGTTTTCAAG
Source organism: Betta splendens (assembly GCF_900634795.4). NCBI lineage: Eukaryota > Metazoa > Chordata > Actinopteri > Anabantiformes > Osphronemidae > Betta > Betta splendens. The sequence goes on along the minus strand of NC_040887.2, from coordinate 17,040,380 downwards.
GCCTTTGTTTCATAATTTGTTATTATTCTAAGATCAGTAATCTGCCTTATGTTTAACCTGCTTGTCTGCAGTTGTCACACAGGGAAGAGGGAGGTTCATTCCTGGTTTGATTTACATGTACAGTAGTTTGCCAAATCACACACCAGGCCATATTAAAATGTGCAATAATTTTCCACCTGTTTTTCATGGTTCCTAGAGTTAAACTTAGAGGATTCATTTGGTCTTTTATATTTTTATTTCCAGCATGTTTGTGACTATGAGCTGTATTGTGTTTTAGGTTATTTCAATAGTGTCAAATAGTAAAGGAAACTCAAAGAGGCTGTTGTCTGTGTCTTGTTTGTGCTGTTGCTGCCAAGAGGTGGTGGTGTGCTCAAGGCTCTGGTCAGGGGATTTGTCTCACATAACTGCAAGTAACATAAGCATTTCCCAAATCAGACTCACGGTTTTTGACAGACATTAGAAGAAGGTGAACAAAGCAAAACTTAATTTAGCAAATTGTAAGAATACTTGCCTTAAATCCTGCATTAAAATGTAAGAGTTAAATATTATGCAAAGTAATCTTTTTTATTTTTATGTTTAGTTATTAATCATTTTGTGTTAACATTAAAGGAAGCATTTAGAACATGATCATGTGATTACTAAGTTGATATTAAATTATGTGTATCTATAACAAAGATCAGTAGATTAACGGTAATTCTATCAAACCATGTCGTGGTACCTTGGGAAGCATCTAATAAGTTAATTGACAACATGTGAGTTAATTGGAGATGCAGCTGTGTGTGCAATTTGGGGCACATCTCAAACACACTGCCTTCTTGTGTGGCGTCACAGGAAAATTGAATGAAATGACTCACGTGGGCTTTCAGGAGTGTGGTCCTTGTCCTTAGGACAAGTTTCAGGTTTTCAGGTGCTGGAAGGTTCACATTCATGTTGAAACAGTTACAAGTATAAACACTGTCCAGCCATCGTACCGCACACTCCTGTGTCCAGGGTGAATGTGCTTTGGTGCAAAATGATCCAATTGCCCCCAGAACCAAAACAAGACTTAGTGAAGTTGCTGTGAAACCAGAAACTCAATGTTTACTCTGGTTTAATGTCAGAGATTTAATAAAGTTTGAGTCGTTCAAAAACTGGCTCAGAAAAGCTGAAGTTGTGCTCATGTGTTTGTCTTGAGTTTACAAGTCATCCATTATTTAGGTACATGTATAAGTGAGTATACAATTACTCAGCAGAAAAACCTTATTAGTCTCCAAAAATGTCATGACCGTTAAAGCACTGAAGTACTAAAGTACTGTAGTTAAAACTGTGATGCGTTTAAACTGTCAAACCACCGCCATGAACCAGCATCAGTGAACGTGGGGGTTCCCTCGCGGAATCTCTTCGACTGATGGTTGATCCTAAGGTACCTCCGAGTAAACGCTGCAGTGAATCATCCCTCCGAAAACAGTGATGCTGATGAAGGCTGAAGAAGGATGTCGACTTTCATGTGAAACGCTTGATGTTGGGAGAGCACAAAGTGCGGCGTTGGCTCCAGCCCACGAAGGAGTGGGAGCCTCCACAGGCGGCCTGTGATTGGCTCGCGCACAGCTAACTCCATTTTGGAGAACAGCTGTTTGGAGACACAACCTTTTCCCGTTGTTTGGAGACGGTACCCTGAGAAAAGCACTCGGGCTTTTTAACACACTCCCTGCGCCTCAACACACGTTTTTTAAAAAAAACAATCGTGCTTCGGTTTCGACCCAGATCGACGAGCTGCGTTTTTGTTCGCCTGTCGGGAAACTTAAACGGAATCCATGGTGTTCGCTTCCTATTGTAACAAGTGGATAACAGGAGGAGACCTGGCCAAGGTTAGTGGCGCTCTCTTCTCCGCTCACATCGCAGACGTGCGGGGTTTGACGTGGAAAACAAACGTTGGTTCGGCGAATGTTGCGGGGAAACGTTTGCGTGAAGCTTCGGAGTCACGAAGCGACGCGGTGGCTGGATTTTCGTGAGGCATTTCTCCAGACAGCTCACATCAGATCAGATCAGATCAGCCGACGGAGACAATGCACGTTTCTTGGCAGAGCTGCGGCCGCGACCGTTCATCGCTGGTAGCTCCAGCACAATTACAATATTAATTAGATTAATCTGTCCTCGACCGTATAAACGATTCGGGTTTAGTTTCTTGTGTGTGTGTGTGTGTGTGTGTGTGTTTTAGACGTGTGCGCGTGCATCCAGCTTAAAGGGCTGCCATACACGTCCTTCCCACACATTAGCTGCTGCACCTATGGAGCTAATTACAGACTGGATGGCTTATGTAAAGCCTCCGTCTCCTTAGCTGTTGTTTTTTGTTTGTTTGTTTTTCGCTTTTTTTATGCACATCAAAATATTCCCACACCCCAAGTGAAACACAAGTCAGCTTCGTTTACCTAACTCCGTAGTATCAGCAAATATGAGTTCAAATTAATGTCAGTTCAGTTAGACTAAGCAGTGAAGGTTGAAAGGTGGAACAGACTGGAGGAGCTGAGGATCAGCTGGTGGAGGAGCTGGTGGATGAGCTGAGGATCAGCTGGTGGAGGAACTGGTCAATGAGCTGAGGACCAGCCGGTGGAGGAGCTGAGGACCAGCCGGTGGAGGAGCTGAGGACCAGCCGGTGGAGGAGCTGAGGACCAGCCGGTGGAGAAACTGGTGGATGAGCTGAGGATCAGCTGGTGGAGGAACTGGTCAATGAGCTGAGGACCAGCCGGTGGAGGAGCTGAGGACCAGCCGGTGGAGGAGCTGAGGACCAGCCGGTGGAGGAGCTGAGGACCAGCCGGTGGAGAAACTGGTGGATGAGCTGAGGACCAGCCGGTGGAGGAACTGGTGGATGAGCTGAGGACCAGCCGGTGGAGGAACTGGTGGATGAGCTGAGGACCAGCCGGTGGAGGAACTGGTGGATGAGCTGAGGATCAGCCGGTGGAGGAGCTGGTGGAGGAGCTGAGGACCAGCCGGTGGAGGAGCTGAGGACCAGCCGGTGGAGGAACTGGTGGATGAGCTGAGGACCAGCCGGTGGAGGAACTGGTGGATGAGCTGAGGATCAGCCGGTGGAGGAGCTGGTGGAGGAGCTGGAGGAGAAGCTGGGACCCAGCTCTTATTGGCGCTGGCCTCCACCCTCTTACCTGCCTGGACAAACAGACGAAAACAAACTCAAAACAGAAGCAGTGACTCAATTTAACAACCAACAAACTGTAAGGGGAAGAACCGTGAGACGTAATGAGACACACTTCATATGACAGTTTTGGGAATAAGAGGCAGTATTATTCCAACACGGTCCTTTTGATTAAAAATATTAGAATTGAATGAATGAATACATTTAGATCATTTCCTAATTACTAAGGATTCGGTTTTGTTCCATCCAGTAATACTCAAATTACAGCATTGTTCCGGATTCACATTTGCACATTAATAAGCAGGTTTTTTTCCTCTTTTATGTAGAAATCCAGTCATGACAGGATTAAACCACATGATGAATTTAAGATTACATTTTACATTCACATGCCAGATGCAGCTATCTTTAGAAGAGCGCTCTGCTACTCTGACCAACCAAACATGGTCTGTTATTTGTCAAAAGGAGAGCCGCTGTGGACTAGAGAGGCCCTGCTATTAAACAGAGGTGCACAGAAGCCCCGGTGACCTTGGACTGAGCCCTGCAGAACCTTTTGTCCTCTGTCTTAATCATATTTATAGAATTTAAAGAAGGTGCAGACAAGAAGCGCTGGACCACACGTATCCATTAGCACATGTTCTCATTCACTGCCGTTGTGACGCTCAGAGGCCTTTGTGTGTTTTTCATGTTTTGTTTTTTTTTGTTGGTGCCTGAGTAATTAGATCACTTATGATCATGTTTATTTGGTGTAATGTGCAAAGAGTTGTGTTTCCAGTTAGTGACTGCAGATAAGTTCAAGGCTTTTGTGCAGTGAGGACATTACATAAATAGCTGTATAAAGATATAAATAGCTGTTGGTTCTACTGGATCAAGTGGCTGTTGTGTTTGAGTGAATGTGTCCAACGTCAGCCACAGAGTCGCTGAACAACAACGTGGATCAGACAACAGAAAACCATGGACGCAGCCAGTGGTCTGACCTCGGCGTAACTATGACTTTAATTCAGGGATTTTTAGTCCACCGTCCGTGTCTTTTGTTTTTAGCCGTGACGTCTCCATGAGGAGGAAGCCGGTGACCTTTAGTGACCTTTAGTCTCGTGTGACTGATGGCTTTTACTCCAATACTCACACATTGCCGAGCACTGTGCCTGCGTCACCTTGTCATGTCCTACTCGATAATGCCATAATACCAAGTCATAGATCATCGTCCGCGTCGGTGATGATGATTAAGCTGTCACCACTGATGATAGTTCATGATAGTCTTGGTGCAATTAGTGAAAGCCAGGTGCTATAAATAGATCTGTAGGTGATGGTCGTCAGGTTTGTGAGTGTTTTTTTTTTTTTTCTGCCTGTGACAGTGAGTGAAGACTCTGTTTTGTTTTTAACCACGCTATGATATTTAGATGGCTTATTGTGTTTGTGCAGTAATCGTAGATCTCAGCTTTCAGCGTCCGCTTTCCTGCTGGCTTTCCAGCTCTCCCGTCTGATTACCTCAGGTCAGGTCCAACTGCTGATTGATCAAGGTGATTTGTGGGAGTCGGGGCAGGGTGAGCTGGAAAACCAGCAGAGGACTGGGATTGATAGATGATAATATTGATGTGGAACCTTCCAGCATCATGTTTTTGATTACAAGTTTGAGTTTTCTTGAGAATCTTGTAATATCAAACTATTCCAAATAATCCTGATTCTCATCAAATGATAAACTAATATAATGGTGGAAACAGAACATTACTTAATTTCTGTGGGTATTCTATGTATATAAACAAACTTGACGCTTTGTGCAAGGCCAGGACATTTTTCCTGTGAAGGGGAGAAGTCGTTACTGACGCAGTGATACGCCACAGGATAAAACCCTGGTTGTGTAGGTGTAATATTATTATTACTGAATCTGAGTCTTTAAAAATTTTAGTTTTTAATATAATTTGAATTTAATTTAGTTGTTACCAGCTTCTATCTTTTAAGAATCAGCTGAGCTCGTCCACGGGTAGGTTGAAAATTTTCATTGTTTGTAATTCTGGGCACAGACGTGGCGCCTGTGAGGCATCTTGGAGCCTTTTCTCTGCTGTGTAACCGGGTCACCACTGACCTGGATCGACCCGGTGCATCGTAAGTTTCCACTAGGACTGAGGTGCTAATGCTGTTTTCACTTTATCTGGTCAGGGAAGGTTTAATCGAGCCTCATTATGCCAGTGGCTCCGCTTCGTGTGGATCGCTGTAGACGCGAGGCTCATGCAGGGCAGGATAAGATGATTTGATGTGAAGCTCCCTTCATGGAGAAATGAGAGTGAGCTTTAATTATTTCTGATGGAGTGGCCCATTTTAAATCCCATGTGATGTGGGAAAGTGCTAAAATTATTGAACTCTAAAAGTGACGTGACCTTCATTGTCTGACAGAATCAAAGGGTTTAATTTAGTTGTTCTCAGGGATTTTAAAGCTCTGTTGATTTGAGCTGCTCAGAGGAGGAAAACAAAAAGCTCTGCTGCGTCACAGAGACCCACAATAATTAAAAGTTACACACAAAGACTGGTTTAAAATAAAATAGACCTTAGGTACAATATAAACTGTTTGACCTAGACTTGTTATTTTATAGCAGTTTAAATTGTGAGGTAGTCAAACGTGACAGAACACTGTGCTTGTTGGGGCTGAGTGGCAGCTCCAGCTCCAGCACACCACCAGTAACCACCACCAGTAACCACCACCAGTAACCACCACCAGTAACCAGAGCATCACTGCCTTGGCTTCGTGTCATATCCTCTCAGCATGTAGCAGCGCTGCTCATGTCCACGCTATAAACAGCTAATTACTGTGCAGCAGCAGCAGCAGCTTCTGTCTATTGTTTACAGACGGAGGAGGAAGAAACCCTGTTTTCTGTAGCCGTGACGGTGTCAGTGACAGCTGGCCGAGATCCCGCCCGAATCCTCATCAGGCCGGGTTAACTGACGGACGCTTACTTTACTCTGTCCCAAATCAAAAAATTTTTTAGAAGCAGCTTAAAGAGTCGTTCTATTTACTGATCAAGGCCTGTTTTAATTGAAGCAGAGGTTTGGGGAGGAGTAGTGAAGTCTTATGTGATGTGGAGAAAGAAATCCCACAACCAAACCACGTATTCAGCTCAAATAAGTGAAGCAGGATGTTTTCTGAAGTTCACTGGATCCTTTCAGGGATGTTTCCTTATTTAGGAAGCACAATAAACACGCTTGCATTCCTTCCCTTCGGCTTCATCCACTCCTCTTTTTCCGCTCGTCCTCATCTTACTCATCAGACTTTCCATCTCTCCTCATTATCACAGTCGTCATCCTCCACTCCTCTTTTTCTTGGTGCTTCCCTTGCTCTCTCCCTTCATCTTCCTCCTGTCCTCGTTTCGCTGTCTTCCTCGTTAGCCCAGGGATCTTGTTCAGCTTCTCATGTGCGCCTGGGAAAAGACGGGCCATAAACAACACCGGTAAAACAACCACCTGCTTCCTCTGAAGGATCTGTGTGATTAAATGCATGGACAGAGGTGGAAGCAGCTGTACAGGAGGGTGGGACCAGATATGATCGACAGGGAGGATAATCAAAGACAATATCACATTTGTTGTTGTAGTGTGGTGAAAGCTGGCAACTAGGAATAGAATGCAGGTAATTATTGCAAAGGAAAATGAATGGTATTATTTTTTTATAAACAATAGAGACTCTTAAAGTACATATTGCATAGATTTAAATTCTATCACTACTCTACAGCTTCAGTCCAATTTGAACAAGGCCAAACGTTTATGCATTTTTTAATTTAACTGACCAGTTGCTTTAACGGTTAGAGTATAGAACGTTATATAACCTATCAGGGGCTGTTTTGCCTCCAAAATATCAGTTGTTTTAATGAATGAGCCTGTTGGACTGACTTTTTGTGAAGCATGTTCCTTCCATTGTGTCCGTTTTCATGAGGCGGTCTGTGAAATGTCTCGCCAATGACTCCAGACGAACAGTTGCTGCACCATTTGGAACCCAAGATGTGAGAATGTGCTTTTTTATTTCTAGGAGAAAGGCTTGTAGTCACAGTCCAGGCTAACACCTGCTCCTGACCGGCCGGTGAAGCGTGAGCTGTTGATGACACTTAGTCACACCCAGCTCACACAAACACAGACAGACCAGGGGATTCCCTGCTGCCCGAGGCTCATATGGCTCTGTCAGGCCTGGAAGCATTGATCGACAACAGTTAATTTGCAGTTTCTGGACCATAGACACACACACACACACACACACAGAGTGATGCCATCTCCACATCTCTGGTAAAGGAACGTTCACTGGAATCTGCCCTGTCCTATGGTTCATCCTGCTGCTGTGCTGTGGGCTGGTGATGTGGTTCCCCCCTCTTCCCTCTTTTGGCCTTGAAGTGAATCTGTTGCCTTCTGATCTATAGTAATGGTAAACATGGTCTGTTTGAGAAGTTCTGCTGTCTCTCACTGCTTATTATGCAGCCCTGCATATGAATACATGAGACTTGGTACCTTGATAAGATCTGATAAGTGCATTGGGTGACTGAGCTGCATCCGCTCTGACTACACAGATACGGGAAACAAACAGAATGATTCCATATTTAAATAGTTCTGGTCCTTTTCACTGAAGATGCCGCTCTCTGAGGCCTAGTGTCGGTCCTGAATGAAACCTCAGCCAGGACTGGCAGTGTTGTCACTACGAGGCGTCCAGGCAACCGGTGATTCTAGGAAGCCGCTCAGACTGAGCCAGGAATAATACTGTGTAACCTGATACAACAGAGCACAGACGGAGAGCAGCGATCAGCCTGGACTCTGATTTATTCACTTAAAGCAAGCTCACACATCGCATAATCCTTATCTTATAAAGGTTTTAAACATGACTCAAACATCTAGAGGAGACTCTGTGGAACAAAAGATGCAGTGAGTTCTCAGTGATGTTTGACTGAGTCACATGTTGTGGACCACCTGTAGTTCACGTGCTCCACAGCTGATATCCCAACATACAGTATTCCCCTGCATCAGGAAGTTAGGAGCCTTGTGTACAGCAACACACACGTTTGTCTCTCAGGTTTCCAGCTCTCACCACCGAGGCCTGTGTCGTTTTCCTGCTCTCTGACTTTCTAATCTCCTGTGAACCAAATGCAGCCTGAAGTTTCTCATGCACAGAGACAGTTGATACTCCGTCTACATGCTCCAGGAGCTGAAATGAAGACAGCAGTTCCACAGTTTGTTGTATTTTACGTTATAATTGAACATTTTTAAAGCTGGTTTCAGAAAGCTCTCCTGCAGAACTTGTCCTCAGTCGTTTCACTGTAGAGTCATTGGCGGAGGATCGTGGCTAATAGCTGTCATGTTTCTGGTGAAGCCTCACTTTGTGAAGCCATTGATGCGTTTCGCCTCTGAGGGCTTTAATGCTGAAAACTCGTTGGATCCACCGCTGCTACGAACTGAACCTGTGCAGCTCAGCTGATTTGATCGGGCCTCGGCTCTGTGGGGAAACCGCCTCAGCAGCAGATGCTAATAGCTGTGGTCAGGCCTCTTACTGCATCTCCTGTTGCCCAGCTGGTTCAGCTCAGTGTGTTTATTTAGAATGGCAACTGTGTGAGTGTGGCAGTGATAATTCAACACTGACTCTGTTCAGAGACTGGTTGAGATTGGTCAGTGCCACTGAGAATAACTCACTTCAATATTCACAATTTTATGGCAAATCAGGCCCTGGTCCCATAAGAAAAGGAAGCATGAGGGCAAATCCATGCACCACAACTCAGCAGGGAACCGGGCTCTTATTTATTTATGAGAGTGAGGGCGGACAGGAACAACAATGCTAATCTCCACAAGGAAATACAGCTCCCTGTGTTTGGAGTGGCTCATTGTGAGCGAAGCAGCTGCTGACATCATGGGAACAGACGAAGCTCAGACCATTTGACGGCTGAGAGGCAGCGAGCAGGAGGCAGAGCTAACGCTCCGCTCAGTGACGGACCCAGTGGATCAGTCTGGATGTGGCTGCAAATGAAGCAACTCTGATCGCTTGGGTAAGAGTGGTTCCCAGTCTCTGTCAAAGGTGTGGACTTTGAATTGGACCAAACAGGATTTAGAATCTGGGACATTGTGATGATGCTTTACTTGGTTCCTCTGTGTAATTTGCTTTCTGCTCTAGATTCTAGAATCAGCTACACTTTCAATAAGTTGTGCTCGAGGCCATAATGTTGATCTTGTTCAGAACGTTTTTCTTTTCTTTAACTTAATTCTATTAATTGTTAGTAATTTTATTTGATAAAGTAAAGGGTGAATGTGTTTAAAGAGTCCTGCTCCTTTTACACTGTCTAATCTGCAGTAGACAAGCAGACAAACCTGCTTTTTTGGTTACATACAAGTTTTTAAAGAGAGGCCAAACTAATGTTATTGCAGCATGTGTTGGGTTTTTGTGCAACTTTATACAGGAAGCTCTGGGCTTCTTTCACTTCCTGTAAAGGATTTTAACACAAGGTCCTAATGATAAATAGTTTGTCTTACTAAAACTCTCATCTGTCAGAACAGGAGCAGCCCATTTTATTAATAATTCTTCTATGATCTTTATAAAAGGCCTGAAGAGTCAATCATTAATTAAATCACGTAATGAGTAATTACTACAGATCTGCATCATTTACTCCTTCTTAGAAGTTCCAGTTTACTTAAACACTGATGCTTTTTCTAACTAGAGTACATTGGTTTGAGGTCTGAGACACTACGGAACATGATCGGTTGCTGCCCAGCTCTGCCACACGCAGCAGTTGGACTTGGCAAACTAATGGACCACAGAATGAACCAAGAAGCCAGTCTTTGTGTGGTTATTGCACATAATGTTAGTTTATTACACAAATGAGGCTTAAAAGGCTCCAGTGGGGAGGCGAGGCTGCCTCTGTAATGGGTGTAAGTGGCTCCACTGACTCATGCCCTCAGTGATCTCTTGTTACATGTCGCCTCGCCCAGCACGGCTTGTGTTTGCATACACGCTGTCCTGCTTTGGTTTAACTCACAAAGGTGTTGTTGGTGGATTTGTGCAGATGCTGTAATGCTGTTTGTTCCCTTTCAAATGACCATGGCTTGAATTGCAGAGGCTTCTATTACACAGGGTGAATCCCCACATCCACAGCAGGGGGGAGGACGGGATGCAGCGCGAGGTGCAGCTCTCTGCAGTGATTTCCCCTTTGAGGATTGACTTGTTATTGTCTCAAGTGAAAATTCACACCTGTGACATTAGTCCTGCGGTTTTGATTGCATCCATTCTCCATCTGTCTGTGAATCCTGGCCTCTCACGTGAAGACACCTGCTTTAATGAAACTAGGACGCGCTCTTTAAAAGCTGACTATGACTGAATTTCTGGGACATGAAAGAGGTGATGTTTTTTAGTCCTGCGTCATAACTATGGAGTAGTTCAGGAACATTCCTCATACAAAAATCTGTTTGCCTCCCAGCTGGGCTTTGGGCACAAGTTGTTGTAGACCTTAGGTTTTTAGAAATGAGTGAATGAGTCATTTATTATGCAGATTAAATAATAAAGCATGTACCGGAGAGCTGCAAAACTGGAATCACTATTTCAGATCAGTGTCCTGCAACTAGGTTTGCATCTTTGTTTGCATCATACAAATCACAGCAGGTGAACAACAACAAGCTTGACGGCTTCAGTTGCCAGTTCAACAAAACAAGTTCATTGCATCAGACTTGATAAAGTGATTTTTTTCCAGCATCATTAAACAGCTGAGACCCGACAATCAGTCAGAGAAGAGCAGCAACACGTGCTGAAGAGCAGAAGGTAGGACATCATCGTCTTCATCTGTCAATGGAAAGGTCAGATACAATCCATATGCAGGCAGCTGACTAATTAATAAAAAGAAATAGCAATTAGATAATGCTCAACAAGTCACGCAGCTGGTCATTGAGGAAAATAGAATAACTGCACTTAAACGTGGTAGTTACTGCTGCTTGTATGCTGCGGCTTTATATTTTAATGAATCGTGTTGGTGGAGAGCACAGATCTAAAGGGAATATGTTGTTGTTTTGTGTGTTTATAGTGAGTTTGATTGTGATTTTTGGTTAAACTTAACCAGCAGCTAAATAACTTCTCCCAGAAACAGCTGGTTTTCCTGCACCTCAAACAGTTCATGGCTTGTGAGTGAAAGTTTCCTATTCAATAATGGCTGCGATGATCATAACCAGCTAAGCTTCACTTCATAATGTTACTAAATGGATCATTGTCATTAATCAGCAAATTATTGATCACCAGCGGAGCTAAGATGTGTGAATCTACACAGAGCTCAGCTTTTACACCACGGTGGCAACAGAAAAGTCACAGGTAGTTTTCTAATTGATGGTTAGAGCCTGCGCTTAAGTTGGTGGGAAAAGGCAGGAGGTGTAATTATGAAGCTGTGAGACACTGGGCTCCGTCTGTGATGACGGGAATCTGCTTAAATAAATGACAATCTATCCGAGCAGAGTCTGTTACGCCACCGTCTGCCGCCTGCTGTGCTCCATAGAGCCCTGGGTAAAACACCCCGCTGGCGTTTTTACCTGAAGGGCCCTAAACGCCACACGGCTTCATGTTCAAGCTTGCTGCCTGTGATTCTCGGGGACTGACCCTGGGTGCTTCCTTTTTGGCACATAACACAATGAAAAGAACTGTGGCATGGTTTGAGTTCTCCTAACGGCGTCTGGGAACAGGCTGGCCCTGGGTCAGCGCAGCGCAGCCTCCTGCCAGCTTCTTCTTATTCCTCTCATTCCTTCGCTTGTTTCCGTTCCAGCTTCACTCAGATGTTCTGACGGCGGCCGAGCACCCGTCAGACATACATTGACCTGGCTGCTGCCTGGTCTCCTCTGTTCTTCCTCCGCTTCCCCACTGAGTCATAGGTTTTGTCCTTGTTTCTGAGGGGACACAATCAATGACCTCTTTTTTAATATGGAGAGAAAACAGGAAACTGAGGAGGAATTAACGGCTACTGTTGACTGGACTAAAGTTTATTTTCATTGGTTTAAGGGCCTTTTACTCTGACTTTCCTCATTGTTCTCTTCTTCATGCAGCCCTCATTTTAAATCATTGACATGTAAGTATCTTTTATGACAACTAAATGGATTTTAGCGTGTGGGAGTGTTATGCCCTGATTTATTTAGAGTAGCTTCTTAAGTTCTCACGACCACCATTCGGACCCAGTGAACCTGTGTGCAGAAATAGAAACGTCAGCTGTTGCCTCCTCCTCCTCGAAGAATGAATGAACCGTCCCTCCGTTGCCACTGAAGGCAGCAGTGGGGTGATTGATTGGCTCCATCCTCTCCTCCTCCCTTCTGCAGGTGTAATGAGAGCACAGGCCATGGACAGATGATGGACGTAGAGACGTCGTACTCAGACTTCATCAACTGTGATCGCACCGGCCGGAGGAATGCAGTGCCCGACATCTCAGGGGAGGGGGCGGTAGCGGGCAGCACCAGTGAACTCACCAAAGACCTGGCTGGGATGGACCTGAAGGCTGCAGGTCAGTGAAGTAACCAGATGTCAGCTGTAATGAAGACTGTGGGTTACCTGGTGTAAAGGTTTGTGTGAATGGTGAGAGTAGGTCTGTAGCTGTATCTGATACTGGGTACAGCATCTGACCCACATCCACAGCAACTCGCATCATTGAGATTTCTTACACAATTTTAATCGAACTGTTTGGATGCGAGTTTGGTGCAAATGTCCTACAATAATCTCACTAGTGTCATCCTGTGGAGCCTGGAAGCATTTATTGGCAAACCTCCTCTGACTTGGTTTCATTCAGTGCTCGGTTTATTGTTTTCCTGCAGAAGGAGAGGCGGGGGCCTCGCCAGCCCCTGAAGCAGAGACCTCCACCAGCCAAGATGCCCAGGGAGGCGGAGGTCCATCCTAAAGTCTGCCAGAGACAAACCCAGAAAGATGAGGAGCGGCTTGGGCTCGAACCATCACCTCTTTATGGGATGCGATGCGATTGTAACATGGGCAGCAGAGCAGTGGACAAGTGGAAGCTTCAGACCGTTTTCTTTTGTGTCTGGCTCTGTTAGTCATTTGTGTTCCCGACAGACAAGAAAGCACTGATTCTTTGTAGATGGACTGAACACAACTCATTTATAATAACTCAAACTGTTGTTCCAGCCTAATATGGAAATGTGTCATGGAGAGAATCTTCATCACTCATTATCTTTGTTTTCTTTCTGCGTGTGTGTGTGTGTTTGTGACCCTTGTGTCTTCTTTTTTTTTAAGTAACGAGCATAGTTACTATTATACAGTCGTGTATGGACGTAATCATATTTATTGCTAAATGTTCAGTGATAACTTTGTGATAGCAATTTTCTTTATGTAATAAAATACTTATGAATTACTGTAATTGAAGTTTTTAATTTGCTGGGTTCTGATGCATTTCAAACTCTATCATGAATGTGATGCTGAGATGTCCCACAGACTCAACTGTCAGTGAAGTGTTCATTTAAATGCAGTTATTAGATTTCATCACAAAACAGTTTGAGTGTTTTATTCAGGCCAGGTATTTTTCTGTGCAGTATACATGTGGCTGTTATACATTGGGTTGCTGGTAAGTACTTTAAATAATATATACATAAAACGATGCAGAGAATCTGACGTGTAAAACCACACTAGGTCAGATGTGGCTGTGCAGCCAATGTAGAGCCACTCTGCCCCCTAGTGTCCATGTGAAGCTAGGCTTTTGGTATTGAGCTGTTTAACCTGATGTTGCTGCTGTTTTACTGGTCAGAGGCAAAGAGTGTGCGTGTCGGTTTCCCTCAGATAACGAGTTTCCCTGTAGCCAAGTCTTTTTCCTCATAGGTAGTAAGTTCTGCTCAGCTTCCATGTTTTTAACTGATGGAGCTAATTCTTCGCCAACAACGTTCCCTGATTCAAACATTAGAAAGCATTCAGAGTGTCTATGTATTAAAATCTGCCATATAAACACTTAGCGAACGCCCTGATGCTGTGTAGGTAAATGAGGCAACGCCATGTTGGATTTCGTCTTTAGGGTTTATGTTCTTGCACTGTTGTGTCTGATGGAAGGAGCCTGTTCCGTGTCCTTCCCGGTCGCTTTAGAAGGCGGTGTCCTGGATCATCCCGTAGGCTTCACGCAGGCTTTGAAGCAGCTCCTTCTTCTCTTCCTCTGGCAGGAAGCACGACTGAGCAGAGCAAATGTTCTATGGGACACAGCACATGTTCAGGTAAATACAGCAAAGCCAACCTGCGACGCTCCAGACCTGACTGCGTACTGAACCGGCACCGTTTGGTTCACTCTGGTGAACTGTCCTGCTCCATTAAACCTCATTAAATGACTGCTGCATCCATTAAAGCAGAGTGTTTACACTTAGGCATCATCTAATATGTTAATTAGATCGTTATAGGTTCTTAATTAGCAAATTCTTTTACGTCCTTCTGCTCTTTAACCAGTTCATGACTTATTTTTAGACAATAAAGAGAATCTAATTATTCCTTTATTATCATTGAAGCCTCCGTTTATATACAAATAAAACAGGCCTGACTGAGCACAGAGCGTCTCCAGCCCATCCATCATGTCAGTTCATAGTCCAGTCCTCTAATTATTCATGCATTTGATCTCACCAGTCGTTTGAATTCCTCCTCAGTGAATCCCATATGTTTGTGCACGGTGCTGTAGTCCATGTGCAGGGTGGAGTTAAAGATCAGGGGGTCATCTGTGTTCAGGGAGTAGTTGGCTTTGTCCTTCATGAACCTGCGCGAGGGAAACAGCCAGGTGCAAACCACTGTGTTACAGACCACTGTGTGACGTGCTGTGTGAGGAAAGCAGCTTACGTGATGATGGGATGCTTGGTGAAGTCCGGGTCACAGGCACCTGTCAGTTTGCTGGAAACAGGACACATCTGAAATCAAACCAGAACACACTGGTTTGAGAAGCAGCTCTGCTCCAGGTCTCCACCAGGGATCAGTGTATAACTGTCAAAAGGTCATTTGTGATAGTTTTTATAAAACTCTCCCATGTTCTGGGAGACCAGTGTGTTCTGGTGAAATGATCAATGTGTGATGAGGAGCAAGAACATGATTGCATGCATCCTATGGATTATTGCATACGTATATACTACATGTACACCTGCAGTACAGTTTTTTTTCCTCATATCCACAGGACACACACAACCTGCTGGGAAACTAAGGCCATAAGCTGGACTGCGAGTCAGTTCGCCTCACCTCAAAGTGCATGTTGTTATCCAGCAGTGTTCGGTATAAGGCCTGGTCTTCCACCGTGCTGTAACCATGCCCGATGCGTTCAGCTTTCAGCACGTCCACAGCCTAAAATATCACATGGGAAACATTATGAACCACAGAACAACATAGCATGTGCAGAATGTGCTGGGTGTTCCCAGAAACACGGACACAGCTCTGGCTGAGTAGAAAACGTGACTAAAACATTCCTGGATGTTCATTCCTAACGACTGCTCTCTGCTCATTAGGACTTTGTCTGTACCTCTCTCACCACCGACGCCGGGCCCACCTCTCCTGCATGAACTGTCCTGTGGATCCCACAGCGGATCGCTTCCTGTCAACCAAACACACGGCAATCAGCCAAACATCTGGATTTCACATTTTAATGCAGCAGCATGAGCAGAGGCGTCCTGTAACATTTGGAAATGGTTTGGTTTGGAGAGAAATTTTGCCTTGGCTCAAAAACAAATCTGCTGTTATATTAAGAACAGATGTGGTGTCACTTTACTGGTCAACAAGCTCCTCATGTGGTGAATTCTTACTTTACTACTTCTATAAAAAACAATGTCATGTTAAATTAAATCAGGACATCCAGCTGTTTTCATTTATTTCTCAACCTCACACCAGACATGACTGGTTTCATCTCCATGTTTCCACCTGGTAAAGCAAAGCTTCCACTGCTTAACGTCATCTTCATATCACACACTGCTTCATCACACAGACTTATGGATGTGCACCATCTTCATGTTTTATTCCTGTGAATGATTATCCAGCAGCTCTGCACTGTTTGGTTTTATGGCCGGTTTATTAATTATTTACCGACAGTTTGCCTCAATGACTTCTCACCATTTGTTAAATGTGTAAAAGCGAAAACAGAACATGTTAAGAATTCATGGAGCAGTTTTGTGTAAATCCTGGTGTTTGTTTTTCATCTACAACGTTCCTGGTTAATGCAGCATTAGGAGAACAATCACAAGCTGTAGGTTGGTGGTTTGCGTTGCCTTGGTGATATCATGGTGCTAGTCACCAGGATGGAGAACTTGTTTACTGATAGTCACCAAAATCCAGGGTTGAAATCCAGTCGTCCCAGTGGAGTCTATCCAGCGCTGTCATGCATGAACTGGTTCCTTCTCCTCAGTTCTACAGTTTGACAGCGGTGCTGTTTTAATTACTAGCTGCTGGCTGACAGCCAGAGCACATGGGGACGTTGTTCAACAAACAGCGTTGGTTAGAGATAAAGAAATGTGAGTCATCGGTTTGAGATTCTATTCGGGCTTGCAGCGGTTAAACCTGACCACAAACCCATTTTACTGCTAAACAAGTCAGTTAACAAACAAACCGGAGTGTTTGACTGAGTCTCAGTAACTGGTATAAGCACATGCCGGAGGGTCACGTGGACACATACAGTCACCGGTCACTAATTTAAGTCAATATTTTGATTCTACTTTTACAAGGTTATTCTCAGTTTTTAGGTTGAAGCAAGGTTGTGTTTACTTTATGTGTATATGTATTCATCACATAGATTATATATGTGTATTTACTTTATGCATTTTCCTGCAATTCCCCAACTTCAAACTAAACCGTGTGAGTTGAGTCTTGTCCACGCCTTCAGGGACGACCACCCACCTCATACGCCTTCTTGTGCTCTGGATTGGCTTCACAGTTGAGTGACTCATCACCTGCCAGATCGATGGCCACCACCCCATCGCTGCGGTACTTCTTACACAGCTCCACGACGTCTTTGGACCATCCTGGAGCAACACACAGGCATCACTAAACAGCTTGGTTATTCCAGGTCCAACATACACAGGCCCACAGACGATGTGTAGGTGAATCAGCCAAGACAATTACACCTGTAGTTGTACTGACACAACAGCCATCTGTTACACAGACGCTGAGGCCTCAGTCAAGAGTTGATGACTGGTTTGGTTTCATCCAGCTGTGGATGTTTCACCTTTGAGATTCCATCTGTACGACGGGCAACAAGTAGGTGAAAGAGCAGCAGAGTCAGCGTCAGTGATCCATTTAGGCTAATGGAACCAATAATTCACTGCCCCTCTTCAAATATAAGAATCCAGGTTAAAGCGGCCTGTCACTGACCTACTCGTGCAACTCACAGGCCTTAACATCAACCTGTGCGTGAGTGGTGGAATTCATAATTTTAAGATAATTACAATTAATCATGGTTTCTCTGGTGATGATTTATAATTTACATATTAGTATATGAGGAAATCACAAATGCATGTGAACAGTGACAACATGCTGGTTACAGGGACTCTGAACGTTGATCTTATTTTTATGTGGCTCCTGTCCGTTCTCTAATACGCAGAGGAAAACAGCACATGAAGAAACCTTATCACAGGGAGTTTGGAGACGTGAGCATTAACAGTTCATTACTTGGCATGTGGCGCATGCAGCAAAGAATGGACCTGGCTTTAATCCTGAAGGCCTTCTCCCCCTCCATGAGGCCCTCGTTCACCAGGCGCACCACGTCGTCAGGGGTGACGTTGCCTCTGCAGAAAAACACAAGAAAAGAATGAAGCTCTGCATTGACTTCACCCAAGGTCAGAGCTAGGATGGAAGACGTACTCGCTTTGGTTCCACGGCAGAGGATCCACGTTAGCATTTGCCAGAAAATGGGGGCTGTATCGGAGCTCAACGTAAATGACTCCTTCCTTTGCTTTGTCTTCAACAAACTCATAGGCGATTCTTTTTATGGCCTCTCTGTCCCCACTGCAAAAGAGAAAAGGAACAAGACAGAACATCATCCTCCTGGAGGATTTGACTGATCAAAATGCAAATAATCTGTTATATAAACTGAGATGAGTGAGAAGTGAGAAGTGAGATGATACCAGAAACTCATCAGCAGAGAACAACAGTGTGTCATGTGCTGTAGACTCAGCAGAAACCTGGCAGCATGGTGTGCTTCCAGCATAAACACTGAACGCTGCTCTTCTCTTTGCATCACTGCAAAGCTTCAACTTTAACCAGCAGGTTCCCCATGGAATCTAAGCTGAGGTTCACACAAAGCCTTGATGAAGAGGAGGAGAACACATGACAACTGACGCAGGCGACGCTGGGAAAGACTCCGTCACCAGAACTAAACTTGAAACTGAGCCGCAGCGTCCTCAGAAACTGCTTCTCTTGTTGGTTCAGCTCAATAACATCATGTTCCTGTCACGGGGTCTAACTGGGACAGTTTCCTCTACCGTCCTCCGGAGACTCTGGCTTTTGCATCCACTGACTTCATTTCCTGTTTCCTCAGACTAATCATTGTAACCACGGTTACCTGGACGTTGCTAGTTTGGTATTAATCTTATTTACACATGTGGATCTCTGACACATGTTGGTTTCTATGTGTTGTTGCTGGTCACAGCGTAAACTGGTTGGACCTTTTTTCCAGGAATTCTTTCTGGTTTCATGAACTTGAATCTGTATTCAGTCCTTGTTCCCTGCGCTGTGGCTTGTGTTTGCTTAGTAATCCTGTTTTAGTCCTGTTTTAGTTTTTTATGGATCCTGGTTCTTAATTATTCTGTTCCTTCATCTCCTAATTTTCCTATCTCTGCTTTGTCTCTCTGGGTCTGAGCTGTTTGTTAGTCAGTCCACCATCTTGTGGCCCCAGTTAACTCTAGAAACCTTGAGACTAATCTCACCTGTTGTAAATGGGGAATTTGCCGGTTCATCATTTTGTAACATGAACGTCTCAAAGCTATCAACTAATCTACACTTTAGTTTCTAAGACTTTGGATTTATCATATTTGTGGCGAGTGCATGTGAGTGATAACAAATTGCTGCAATGAAAGGACTTCAGCCCTCATCATAAACACATCTGGCCATAGATCATACTGTTTGCAAAGGTCACAAGAAAACAAGGACCTATGTTTCAAAAATGACTTGTCAGCACTTACGCGATGACGTGCATATATGCAGCAAACTTTTCCAAGAAGTTGGTGAGGGTGGACGGCTCCTGGAGAATGATGATTTGTGTCATCTCCTCCACGGTGTCCGCCGGCAGCTTGATGCCTCGTCTCCTGCACGGAGCAGACGGAAAGGAGGCCAGTTCAATGAGCGAGGAACTAAAGCCTAAACTAAAGCCAGCGTTTCACTAATCTAAACGGGTTGATGCAGAAATGTGAGAGTCCAGTCTGAAAACTAACTTACTTGGCAACATCAAGAATAGTCTGCACCCGGATGGCTCCATCAAGGTGCACGTGCAGCTCCACCTACAGAGAGAGGGAGAATGGGATATATGAATCCAGATCATAGCTGGTGTCACAGACCTGCAGGTCTAACGTTGAGCTGAGCAGCAGTCAATACACATGAACATGTACAAGTTCAACACGCTAATAAAATGTTCCTAACATAAACCAGAGTAAAGTGTATAGATGAATCTTTTATGGAGGATGTTTGTTACATTTTCTGATATCTCTCTCCCAAATCTCACTCTCTCCTACGATATGTGTAAATACATGTATAAATAATCTCTCATTTGTTTGAGTTCAGGTATACAAAATCAACCTAATTTTTCGCTCTGTGGAATCGTCTGTCCTATGCTCTGGCTGAACCGCTGTTAGAGCGACTAGACTGTGAGCATCAACCAAATTACCACAGCTTCCTCGCCCTCCTGACAATGATCACTGCATCATCCCCGCTTCACCTTGACTATAGGAAGTCTCCCATCAGTCATTGCTCACAGTCTACTACAACACATGTAAGTGCTCTCTCTCTCTCTTTTTAATATATATATATATATATATATATATATATATATATATATATATATATATATATATATATATATATATATATATATATATATATATAAAAATGGCATGGACTGTTGATCAGGGAACCAGGGACAAGCTATGTCCATCTGTGTGGGCCAAAGAGGAAAACTCTTCATCAGATGCTTACACACAACAAGAGCTGGTGTGTAGTGTTGAAACTCTTTCTGTGTTTTGCCTTAAAAGCCTGATGTCAGTGATACTAGAATGTCCCAGCTGTTCAGTGATAGATAACAGCTGCTGGAGGCATCTGCAGCTTTAGAAAGCACTGCAGCACCACACTCTTTAAATTAATAAGGGTCAGTGCGGCATTTTTGTGCAACAAACTCTTGGTTGATAAATGTGCAGAATGTAATGTTTATGGAACAATATGTACTTTAGTGCAAAATACAATCCTCAGAATGGACACAGTTGCATAATTCTCAAAACCACATTGTAGAGGAAGTACATGTCAGTTGACAGATCAGATCTCCGTGACTCTTTCGTTTCCAGAAGACACGTCTGTTTCAGTCCACATATGTCCCTCCATGTCATCCTGAAAGCTCAACCTGTAACACTCACACTGTCACTGCTTTGTTCACCCACACAGCAGCTGCTCTAATGATCCGGGTGATGGATCTGTACAAAACCTGGGGTTTAGCTCTTAACTTAAAAAAATAAATAAATAAATAAATAAAATAATATATATATATATATATATATATATATATATATATATATATATATATATATATATATATATATATATATATATATATATATATATATATTTATTTATTTTTTTCACACACACACACACACACACACATATATATATATATATATAAATCTTCTTGTTTAAGTGACAAAAGCCCATCAGACATTGATTTTATGCAAACCTTTGCTATTAGCTCACCATAAATCTCTGCATCTATTACATGGTCGTCCACAGTAATAATAACCTTCAGCTCCTCAGTATGAGACTTAGGCTGCTGTGGCACCAGTGACCCCAGGAGCCGTATCAGTTCTACTACAGCAAATTAATATTTAATGAGATTATCAGTGAAGAAACCACCGCTCCCCAGTGTTCCCAGTGTTCCTCATGACACACACACACACACACACACACACACACACACACACACACACACACACACACACACACACACACACACTGTCTTCCCACTACACTAATTTCCCTTCTTCTTATCAGCTCACACTAGACAGTCAACCCCACACTCCAAAGGCCACTAGTTCTTATCTGTCACTGCCTTGAACTTGCTCCTGTGTGTTGTATCATTTTCTATAGTTTACTACAGACCTGTATAACATAAATGAAGTTATTCCGTCTATCTTCTCAGCGCATTCATGCCTTGTTCACAGACTGAACAGGATTCCAGACACTAGCCCGTCTTTAATATTCAGCGCCGGTGCAGGAATGTACGAGCCTCCTTTCTTCATCGGCGGCTTGTCAGGTCTTGTTCACAGCTACACGTCAAACCAGGCACACTGTGCGAATGAACCAAAGCCGGCGGAGACTAATGAATAAAGTGCTGTTCATGTCTGGCTTTTCTAAGCTTCTCTCTTCATTTGTCTCCTCTAGTCTTCGGCAGCGCGTCTCCACAACGCGCGTAAAACTACCCAGTGTCCGTCAATAATTCATCATCTTTGCACTGCAGTTCGTCGACCTACCTTCGGCTTGTCGAACACCACTTTGTCAGAAGCCATCATGGAGAGTGTGCTGGTGCACAGGGAGCCCGAGCCTCCGGCAGCGCGTCAGCCACTTTATGCGCGAGCGAGGGACACGCCTTTGTTCGTCCGGCGACAAAAGCATCGCCCAGCGCGTTTTACCGCCGCACAATGAGGTCCACTGTGCGTTAACGCAGCAGGTAGAGGGATTAACGTCCCGCACGGCAGCAGCAGCAGCTTTGTGCCCATGTGATGACAGCTTTAAGGCTCAGCTAATTAATGAAGGCAAACCGGGGAAGACGCGGAGCAAAGAGTGAGAGGCGCTCCTCTGAATTTAGATCAAGTACAAAACTGGCCTTTAAGTTGGGACAGCAGGGGCTGAAGGAGGCCCCAACCCCCCCATTCAAATAAGATTACATAGTGCCTGGTGCAGGATTAAATGGTAGTTTTAAGGAAGCCTCTCATCTCAGATAAAAGAGGCAATATTATTTGAATCTAATCAACACAAGATATTCTGCATTTCATTACTTTTAGTAACATGATGATGTCACGCAGATGTTTAGTAGCAAATGATGTCATCTTGCCACTCAAACGTCCTCAGCTCTTCAACCTTGTGGATGGTTAAAATGGTCACGCGTGGTGTTGTTTTTCCTGACTGACTGTGTTTCCTTGGCTCCACTGGAGCTGGGTAGTGATGGAAAAAGTGCCTAGTATGTGGGCGACAGTAGATTCGGTAGTAATAGTGGCTCCTCCATCCTCATCTGGTTGAAAAGGCTCATTACACTTTGACATGAAAATTACTGACTCCTCATGGACATCAAGTATCTTCCCTTTCTCGTTATTCATACGCATTTTTCCATTTGTAATTAAACTCCTCGTTTCATAAGTCCTTCAGTTGAACCACTTGCTCATTAGAGTCGTGGGAGTGTTGGAGTGTATGTCAGCTGTAAGATCAGCTCCAGACGTCCAGTTTGCGGCTTTGTGGTCAGTTTCTTACAGGACCACAGCTGAGTGTGCGTCTTTGGACTGTGGGGGGAAGATGAGAGTCCAGAGGGAACCTACTGTACAGACACGGAGGTCACATGACTCCACACATATATGATTATTTGACAAATGTTAAGCATTTGCAGACAGGGATGAGTTATGATGGTGAAATTTAAAGAACGCCTTTCTTCTCAGCTCAAATCTTCTTAGTCTGCTTTGACTGAACACTTAAAGTGTCATCCAGTGGTTTTGTCTAGAAGTTGCTGTCAGCATCATTCACTTCTCTATCAGTCACATGTTTGTATTTGCTGAATAAGTATAATAGTTATAAATATATTTGACACCAACATGTCAAATCCTGAAAACAGCAAACATGGATAAAAAGAATCTAAGGATTCTCATCCATTGTGTTCTTCTCTGTTATGATATTGGTCCACTGGGGCTTGACCAATGTACGCAGAGGTAAGTAAACAGCAGAGCCACATTTAAAAGGTTACATCCGTTATATTGAAGCTAATCTAATTTTTAATTAGTTATACTAAGTTAAATTCAGAATTATCTTGAAATAACACAGTAAATGCATTGATTTCATTGATTGTATTACTACATTCCCAGTGAAAACCTTAAACCACTGGATCCACTGCAGCATCTGGTGCGGCGGTCAGACAGCGCCACCCTGTGTATGTAACATAACCATGTTATTGTAAAGCAGCAGAACAGAGAACGAGGGGACCATCTGTAACAGTAACACACAGCTCAGCTCTATGCTTTATTTGTTCCTCTGTAATCAGCCTTTGAGTGTTTGTCATGACACAGAGGCTGCTGAAAAGAAACAAGTTTCAGTCAGGCTAAAACCTTCCAACTCAGCAATTTAGTTGAGATGATGTTTATGTTGTCTTGTTGTTTATCCTTTTGGGCTCCTGAGGACCATATTTGGTACTGGAGGCTGAGGTGTGCATGGCCTGACAAAAAAGACTACACAATACAACTGAAAAGGCTCGCCTCACCCTTTGGGTACCGATAACGATACTTGTCCTGGTTTAAATGATGTGTTTCCTCTTGTGAGATGTTTGTAAAAGGTCATTAGGTTGTGTGAGGTCATCAACCAGCTGGAGCTGAGTGAGCTGCAGTGCACTCGGCCACCAGAGAGCCTTTAAACGAAGCCCATTATACTGGAACCTGCAAACAAAACTAAGTATGCCTTTGACACAGGCATAGTTCAGATTATCTACCGACTCTGATCCACGGTCCACAATGAGGCTCAGCTTGTCAGGGACATGGTGATTGTGGTTTTGCAGGAGGAAGCTGCTTCCTTTGAGTCAGACTGGGTCGTTAAAACATTTCTTATTTTCCTCACAAGCAACTTGAAGGAACGTCATCCATAACATAATATGAAAGTCAGCATCTCACTGTCGCAACGCGTCTGAGATGGTTCCAGCATTTCACGAGGCCCGACATAACAGAGGTTGTGAGAGTTCTGGCTAATAGAGTTTCTACTCTTGATCAAACTTGGAAAACTCTCCTCCCAGTTACAGTCACCCTTATCCTCCTAAGTTCAGCTGGATGACATTATTCTAGTAGGTGAGCAAGCTTCATGTGACTCTGTCTCTCTCTCTCTCTCTCTCGCTCTCTCTCTCTCTCTCTCTCTCTCTCTCTCTCTCTCTCTTTCTGCGTCCTGCTTTGTTGCTAGAACGCTAGAATCTTTTTGTACTTGGGTTGAGCTGTGTATTTAAACCTCTATCACTCATGTCTGACCTTTGGGCTTTGAGCTCCAATATCACAGCCTCCTTGTTTGTTAAAGCATGTATGATATGCTTGAGTCTGACCTTTGCAGAGACTACTGCTTCCCAACCATGTTGTGAACTCTGGTTCTGGCAATCAGAGAAGGACAAGCCCTGTGTGTTGTATCATATGTCTATGTGTCGTGAAAGGCAGGGCCTTGCAGGACTGAATGTGGGGGAGGGTTGAGGATTCTTTCACTGGGGGCCTAAGTCTTTAAAAAGAGCTCTGTTGCCACAGACCATAGTCCAGTGTGATGGTGTAAGTGCTCTGCACAGAATGGAGGTTCCCCACCTGGAGCACAAGAGGCTTCGCAGATGTGATAGCGCAGGTGAGAAAAGTTCAGCATATCACATTAATACAAGAGGAAGCTTTGAAACAGCTTGATTTATATGTAGTGCTCTAAGTTTTACGAATGCTTTAAGATGAATTTCATGCCTCTGACACAGTGAGATGACGGTATATGTCTCACCGTCATCTCACTGTGTGTCAGAGGCATGAAACATCTTCATGGTGGACTAATGGCTAATGATGGACACAGCAGTCGAGGAGACCTCTTACACTGACATGCAATGCTGACGTTCAGTATTTGAATTCATTAGTAAACTGTAGAGCAGATATGAAACATGTAGCTTTTTGTCCATCCTCTCCTTAGCTGCCACGGCTCTGCCTGTGGTCAACAGGTCCATGCAGAGTTTTACAGTTCATTTCTCCTATGAAGCAGGATTTCCAGCGTAACTGTTGCTGAAGAACATTATTTTTCCAGGAGTTCAGCTAAGGGAAGCTTTTAAAAACACAGCGGCTCAAATAATTCTCTTCAGGCTAAAACGTAGAACTTGCTTCACCTTTATAACTTAAATATTCCATAAGCTTCCAACACTAGAACTCCATTGAACTAATACTTTGAAGCATCACTTCAACGGGTTGGTTGTGAGAATCCTTTACTATTTTCAAATAGTATCCAGGTTTTTTTTAGACTTTCAGCACATCAGTGGATCATCACGTCTGTTCCTCTTCCTGATTTTCTTTGCTGCAACACAATCCTCTCCACCAGGACGCTGCGTATCATAAGGTTCCTCCATCACGCCATAGTTGTCAGTTGCTGCATAGACCCAGTGTTCAGCTACTTTCAGCAGTACATTTTCAGATTAGTACTTTGCTTCCTAACTCATGCAGATGAGGCCAGTGACTCTCCATCTCTGCCTCAGCTTCGGTTCCTCAGCTCTGTAACTCTCCCACAATGATTGTGATGGTGGGGCTGCCAGCCAGAGGGAAGACGTACATCTCCACAAAGCTCACCCGCTACCTGAATTGGATTGGAGTTCCGACCAAAAGTCAGTTTTGTGAGAATTCCGATGAAATACATCCAGAAACATTACAATGTTTAATTTATGTCCTTCTAATCCTTCAGTGTTCAACGTGGGCCAGTACAGAAGACAGGCCGTCAAAACATATAAGAACTTTGAGTTTTTTAGGTCTGATAATGAGGAAGCTATGCAGATTCGAAAGTAAGGACGGTTGTTACAGATAAACAGTCTCAGAAGTAGCTGTTCGTACTCAGACTCCACAGTTTTAACTCCTGTGATCGATCTTCTTTCAGGGCTTGTGCATCAGCTGCCCTCAAAGATATTGCTACTTATTTCACAAAGGAACAAGGACAAGTAGCCGTGAGTAAGAGCTCCATGAAACTGCCCTGCTAACACACACACACTCATCAACCTTTTTACCATCTGCATGTTCAGGACTAATTTCTCAACGACTAAGTAAGTAATGCTGTGAATGAATTATACAAAGCTGATAAAGAACAAATTGTGGGTGGAGAGTTTTTGTACACAGGGTCAGGATTTAACAGATTCATTCCTCTAATGGAGTCACTTAGTTTGTGTCGGGTTTGTACTCATGAAGTGCATTTTCACAGGGTGTGAACTCTTTTGTGTGATATAATGTAAATAACACCAATGTCCTGTCGTCTGCAGGTGTTTGATGCTACCAACACCACCAGGGAGAGACGTGTAGTCATTATGAGCTTTGCCAAGGAGAGAGGCTACAAAGTGGGTAGAGCAGGTGTGAAAGAGTCACAGTGGGTAAAAGACTTCACGTAAATTCATCCTTTTACAGGTGTTTTTTGTGGAATCAATCTGTGATGATCCTGAAATCATTATAGAAAATATCAAGGTAAGAATCACACACTGAAACAACCTCTACATATGTTCACACTTAATGTTAATGTATGTTCTTACCAGCAAGTAAAGTTTGGGAGTCCAGATTATGTGGATCGTGACATAGATGAAGCCATTGACGACTTCATTCAGCGCATCGAGTGTTATAAGGCCAGTTACATACCCATAGATGACGACAAAGACAGGTACAGCAGCTGGATGTGACAGTGTCTCTGACAGGGAGAACTTCTAACGGGGCACATTTTCTCAAACCAAACAGAAAGCTCTCCTACATAAAAATCTTCGATGTGGGCAGCCGATACCTGGTGAACAGAGTCCAGGACCACATCCAGAGCCGGATCGTGTACTACCTCATGAACATCCACGTCACACCCCGGTCCATCTACCTCAGCCGCCACGGGGAGAGTGAGCTCAACCTGACAGGACGCATTGGTGGAGACTCTGGCTTATCGCCCAGAGGACTGAAGGTGAAGAAAAAAAATAATGACTTTATGCAAATAAGAATCTAATTTTATCACAGGTAGAATCATTGGTCATATTATTGTTCCCGCAGTATGCGGCTGCCTTGGCAACCTTCATTAAAGGTCAGAATATCAAAGACCTGAAGGTGTGGACGAGTCACATGAAGAGGACAGTCCAGACTGCAGAGGTTCTGGGAGTCCAGTACGAGCAGTGGAAGGCTCTGAATGAGATCGATGCGGTACATTTAACCAGACTAAATACTAAAAAACAAGACTAATACGTGCATGATTCAACAGCAACAAATAAAGTACTTTGTATTTATTGACGTTTTTACATTTTGCATGTCTGTGTTTCTGCTGGACTTGTTTGATATCTCTAAATGATGATGCAACGACAGCTTCTGTGATTAAGGGCGTGTGTGAGGAGTTAACATACGAGGAGATTCAGGAGAAATTCCCCACAGAGTTTGCTCTGAGAGACCAGGACAAGTATCGTTATCGGTACCCAAAGGGTGAGGTGAGAAAAAATACTAAATTCATTCACACCAGTTCATTGACTAAATGAACTGGTGAAACACGTGTCATGTGGCTGGCATCAAGGCCAGCTTTTTTTATTGCAAGGCAATTTGATGCAAAATAAAGTGGATTAGAAGATAAAGCAGTACATCATGCCAAATGAATGTTTGTTTGTGACGTTTATTTTTCTTGTTGTGGTTGTAAAGTCCTACGAGGATCTTGTTCATCGTTTAGAGCCGGTCATCATGGAACTGGAACGGCAGGAAAATGTTCTGGTTATCTGCCACCAGGCTATAATGCGCTGCTTGTTGGCCTATTTCCTGGACAAAGCTGCAGGTACATGAGTTTAACCCCACAATCTGCAATGCTGTAAAACTACAAACTCTGTTCATACTGGTTGTCCTTTCTCTGAAGATGAGCTTCCTTATCTAAGATGTCCCCTTCACACAGTGCTCAAGCTCACACCCGTGGCCTACGGTAGGTGTTGGAGCAATTACCTGTCTAAACGATGTAAGTTTTATTTTGACTGGCTTTGTGTTTAACTACAGGCTGCAAAATGGAATCATGTTTTCTTAATATTGAGGCAGTCAACACCCACAGAGACAGACCAGTGGTAGGTTTCACAAGTACATATTTCTGTGCGGCACCATGAACTTTGAACCCATTTTATGTGTTTGTCTGTGTTTCTCTCACACTAAATTTAAACATGAAGGTTTATTTCAAGTCAGTGTTCTCAGCTGCGTTGTGTTTTCAGGCTCAGTGTTTATGTCGTTGTTGCAGAATGTCAGCATAAGCAGAAGTCCTGAGGAAGCTCTGCAGACTCTTCCTACCGACATCTAATGCTGTGGGTTCACTGCACCATCTAATGGACACCGACAGGAAAAGGGGACAAAGCTAATGTGAAAAAACTCCAGATGCATGTGGGTTCACAAGGACGTTATTTACAGTATAGACTGACTAATATATTATAAAATATAATAAATCTATTTATTTTCCATCTCATCGTCTTCTTAGTCTCACATTGCAGATCTTAGATCTGTGTAACATTAATTTTAGGTTTTGTTACAAATGAATGGTTAAAAATGAAAAATGCAAGAGTTTTTTTTGTGGAATGATGTCTGAAATAAAGTTTTGATTCTAAACCTTTAAAACCATGTTATCCTATTTAATACACATTATTACTAATTTGAGAGAAAATCTGCCACAGATGATTCCCAAATTCCCAAAAACATGGGTAAAGTGTCAGGCTTTTGACGACACAACACTGCCTGAAATAAAAAAAAAGGTTTATTGTCTAGACAATATATATATTGTCTGTGGCATCTGATGAGGAAATTCCAACCAGAGTTATGGACGTAGGTCAGGTTCAGCAGGGGACTGGTTTAGGGGACGGACCGGGACCAGGTAGTTCTTAATTCTTCTTCTTGTCAAATGAAATTGAATTCACAAAAAAAAAAAGAAACAAACAAACATAACCAAATAACAATAATTGAGGGATTGTAACTCACTTTCTGGACAAGGGAAACCCACCGCAATGCATCCTGGGAACGAAGTGCATGTGCTTAGAGTTGGAGGAGGAAGTAGCAGGGCCACCCAGAAAGCTGACCCAGGTCCTTCAGGCCCAACAGCCTATGTTTTAGCTGAATTTATGTATGTATATTTAATTTGTGGTTCTTACATTGATATTTTCTATAATGAGTCTTATTTTGCAGCTGTACATTGTGTAAAGAGACAATAGTTTTACCAAGAACCAAGTCCACAAGGCTGTGTTCATTAGCATTAGCATCATAGAGCTAAAAATTACAGGAGTAATCTTTTCACACAACTGATACACTAAGTCAGTGTTTGGTAAAATAGCCATCTCTCTGTAGTATTGTTTTTTAATTTAGTGATAAATTTACAAATTCTGCTTCTGTTGATCGTTTTGTGTTATGCTATCAGTTACAAACGATGACAAACATTCTGTGTTTGACAATATAATTTTAATAATAAGAATCAGTAACTTGATACAATTTAGGTATAATGGGATCAATAAAAAAAGAGTATTGTTTTCTAAAAGATTATGTAATTGGCCAAATTTTGGCTGAGGAAGAAAAAAAGATGTTTAGATAGAAAGTTAAAAAATGTTGTGAAAGTAGATAAAACATAAAAAAACACAACCACCTTAGTGTTATTGCTTGTAGCAGCTTTTACAGGTTTAGGTTATTGATGTGTTTGACTTTCCTTCTTTAGCTTCAGTGGACAAATATACAGTTCATTCCAACCAATAATGGGTCTTTGTAGAGGGAAATGGAAACTTGCTGAAGGTAATTTAGCAACGTGATTGGAGCCGTTTTGGTCGACTCCTACATGGAAGAGGAGGAGGAGGTGTTTGGGTGGCAGTGATTTTTTTTTCCTCCCACAAATCCTCAAATGGTGGAGCAGAGAATGATATTCCCTCATTCCTGATGGCCTTCGGTGGTTGCAGCCACATTCACACCATGCACCGACACATCGAGTCAATTCCAGGAACACAGAGAGACTCGTGCAACTTTCTTACTGCACTCATTTGTTGAATTCATATAGACATAATGCATGTACACGTTTTTTTTATAGTTTTCTTCACTTTCTATCTGCAGACGGGATTGGCAGGAGATTATGAAGCACACATTGGAACGGATATTCTATTACAGGTGAGAAAGTCTTTTAATCAGTGGCAAAATTTAGTAATGTCAGTAAAAAAACACTGGTTATACTAAAAATATGAAATCCAACTTAGATTTAAATCAGCTTTGTGTTTCCTTAAAAACAATTTAAAGTGTTTCTGGTAAACTCCGAGTAATCATCACATTGTGTTTTAATGTCCTCACACTGACTCGAGAGCAAGTGAGCATATGGGGCCAGTCCACTTCCCCTTCACTCATGAATGAGTTTGATTCAGGGATATTTTGAGACAGAATTTTGACCCAACCCTCACACAGTCACACTGCAGAAATGTGATCGTTAGCATCATAACATTCCAAAGTCAAATTTTCTGAACATTACTTGTCTCGTTTTTTGTTTCAGAGAATAAAATGTCAAAGTAAACCAACAAAACCAGTGGTAAGCTGTGTCCATGTGAACCATTAATACCAATGTTATTATTAACTGAGTGTACTGATACATTTTGAATGAGCTCAGCTAATCTAACAAGTATCAAAGCATCATCGTGCTCCTCTGTAGCTTTGGCTTCACCTGTGAGACCAGTTCTCATACAGATCATATAGTACGTTGATTTGTGCAGCACAGACCACAGCCTCACTAAATCTCAGTGTGTTGGAAGACTTGGTCTCAGCAGGCGCCAGGGTTTGTCTGAGTAAACAGGAGCCAGGCAGAGAGCTACTCTGTACTCCTAACCCAATGATGGGTCTGGGTGAGACAGTGAGTTAAAATGTCTTCTGTGATAAGAAGCATGCTTTGGTACTGTTCTGTCAGTTGAAGGTGACCGACTACCATGTGAAGTGCTCGGTGGTGTCCCGCTATGCTGTCACCACAGTCCAGAGCTCAGTGTGGAACCAGCTTCCCATCATTAAGGAGGCTGCCTTCGAGGTGGATCTTCCCTCCTCTGCTTTCATCTCCAACTTCACCATGTAAGTCAGGAACAGAAGATGTTTGTGCATGTTCCGGTTTAGAGACATTTCCTCATTTAATCAACTCGAGGCTGGAAAAAAAAACTCTCTCTTAAAACTGCTAAAAATAAACAGAGCACAAACAAGTCAACGTTGCAGGATCAAGCTGTGTTTGGGAGCAGAAGCAGGTCAGGAGGAGGAACCTGAGGGCACATGAATACTGGAATTGTAAAGGCAAGTCAGGAAGTTAATGGAGAAAATGACCCTCGCCCCCTTCCCCCCCACACAGTTTACTGAAGCTCGGTGCCAGTTCAGATCGGTAGACACACATCTATGTTTACTGTATATGTCCACATGGAGGTGAATGTGGACTTTTCAAGCATGTCAGCGTCTGGTATGTTTACAGGCATCTCTCTCTTTATGACGCCCGCTTTGCCTTTGCTTCCTTGCACATACCTGTACATCCTGGCTTATACATATTTCCACATGCACAGTGAGTTTGCACATCACCACATACCCAAAGGAAAAAACCTGTGGCAAACACACGTTGCATTAGTTCTTTGGCATGTCTGTGTCTCAGACTGAGAGGTCTGTGTTCCACGTAGGCTGCTGATGTGGAGCCGTTGCTTTACCCCCTGAGCTGCACATAGAAACACAAACACCTCCACTTTCGCTGCACTTTCTGCTTTGTGTCTCAAACAAGAGCTGCCTTGTGTTTACTTTATTTCTCCCCTGACGAGTTTCTCTCTGAACTTGACCTTCATTCGTGACCTTGTCGCCACCAAGGCGCACAGACGTGTGCTGGGTGAATCAGATCTCAGTTTAGGCTTTAATTTAGTTTGGGATTCAGATGGGTGTGTCAGAGCGGCATCGTCTCAGCGTTATCCGTTCGCTGGATTTCCAAAGTTTTCAGAAGGAAATTGCCTTTTTCCACTTCATGTGCTTATTAAGGCAAAGAAGCTTAATGTTTGTGAAGCAGCTTTGTGGAAGCTGTAGACATATGAGTAGCAAAATAAATTGAATCGTGCTTAAAAACTCCTGAACTAGAGTCTGACGGCTATGGGTCACAGAGAGCTGCTTGTTCTTCTACTTTCGCTTCCTATTAGCACCTTAAACAGCAACATGTACGTGGCCCAGGTGAAGGAAAGATCTGCTGCCAGGAAGATTTACGACTCTGCTAAGAAGCAAGGAAAAGCAGCCGGACTTGTTGCAACCAAGTTAGTCCAGTCCAGTTGCAGCTTTAATTATATATAAGATTAAAATCTAATTTATACGTTTAATCATACGTGTGGTCTCAATTCTGAACGATCCTGCAGAGAGAGGGAGACGGAGCGGTTTCGCGTGGCTGTGAGTGTGCCATCCGGAGCTCACATGTCCTTCTCTCTTACCTACGAGGAGCTGTTGCCTCGTCGCCTTGGACGCTACGAGCTCAGTTTGGGCCTGAGGCCTGGACAACTGGTCCAAAACCTGACATTAGACGTTAGCATCTTTGAGAGATCAGGCCTCGGATTTGTCAAAGTGCTTCCTCTCAGGACAAGTCGACTGTTGTCCAACATCACTGAAGGTAGGAGCTAAGGTTTATTTTATTACCAAGTTTTATTAGAAAAAAAATATAATATAAAAATGAATTGTTTGCTTTCAGATGTTCTGACATAAGCTACATTAGCAATTTTTTTCCAGTCTGTATGTTAAGCTAAGCTAACTGGTTGATGGTCATTAACAAAGCCAAAGTAAGAGCTACAGAACTTCTGACTTGTCAGAGTCTCAGAGAAGAGCGGGTTGTAGAACCCAGTGGGGCAGAACTAGGCAAGGATAAAACAAACAAAGGAACTTTCTCTGTCAAGAACTTTTCCAATTAAACAAACATATTTCATACATCATTAATCCAACCACTGCAGGTGAATCAGACGCTCCTGGCTCCACTCACATTGAGAGCAGCCCTAATTGTGCTCGGGTTCGCTACACTCCCACACTGCAGCAGCAGAACAGCATCAGCTCCCGGGCCCTGGACGCAGACTTCATCATTCAGTATGATGTAGATCTCAGAGACCCGCTGGGTGAAATCCAGGTGAACAATAGAGTTTATTCATGCCTAGTTGAATACAAATATAATTGTGAGTTTTTATTAGAAGAAGAGTAAAACCAGTCTTGTTTTATAACCTTTGTCTGTCAGGTGTACAATGGCTACTTTGTACATTACTTCGCGCCCAGAGGCCTTCCTGTGGTTCCTAAGGATGTTATATTTGTCATTGACATCAGTGGGTCAATGATAGGCACCAAGATGAAACAGGTAAAGTGGAAACTTAGTATTTAAAACTTAATCTGCTCCTACAAACATTTCTCTATAACATTTGCCATTAATTCTAATTTCTGCCAGTAGACAAAACAGGCCATGTGCACCATCCTGGGGGATCTGAGGGAGGGGGATCACTTCAACATCATCACTTTCTCAGACAAGGTTCACACTTGGAAGAAAGGACCAGCAGTGCGGGCAACACGTCAGAATGTAAAAGCTGCTCGAGACTACGTGAAGGCGATAATAGCAGAAGGATGTGAGTGTAAACTTCTGAGTCAGTGCAGGTTAATCTTTCCACATCTTACGGTGCCTCTCTCGTCTCAGGGACCAACATCAACGCAGCTCTGCTCTCAGCTGCCCAGCTCATCAACCCTCCATCATCTGACTCCTCCAACCATTTGTCGTCCCGTCGTGTCCCTTTGATAATCTTTCTCACTGACGGTGAGGCGACCATTGGCGTAACGGCTGGTGACACCATCCTCAGCAATGCCAAGAATGCTTTAGGCACGGCTTCTTTGTTCGGTCTGGCCTTTGGAGACGATGCAGACTTTCTCCTCTTGAAACGCCTGGCTCTGGACAACCGAGGCGTGGCTAGGATGGTTTATGAGGACGCTGATGCAGCCTTGCAGCTAAAGGGTTTCTATGATGAAATTGCCAGCCCCTTGCTCTCAGACATCCAGCTGACTTACCTGGAGGATCAGGCATTCGACGTCACACGCTCAATGTTCCCCAACTACTTTCAAGGCTCTGAGTTGGTGGTGGCAGGAAGGGTCAAACAAGGAGCAAAAGGTCTGAAGGTGTCGATGTCTGCCAGCAATTCAAAGCAGCGTGTTGAGTTGGAGAACAGTGTGCTGATCTCCAATGTGAAGGGGAACAGGAGCATGTCTGCTGCCGACTGTTCTGGAGATTTGGAAGGACTCTCCAGGATTGTACATCGTCTTTGGGCGTATTTCACCATCAAAGAGCTGCTACTCGCTAAAATCAACACGAATGATCCTGCAGCACAGAGGCTACTGGCAGAGAAGGCCACTGACCTCTCTCTCAAATACAACTTTGTAACACCAGTCACATCTTTAGTCATCGTCAAGCCAGACACAGATGAGGCAGCTCAATCCCAAACCACGGAGAAACCCTGCCCTGCAGCAACTACAGCTACAGCAGCTACTGCTGCTGTCAAAACAGCTTCTGGTGCTGTAAAGATGCTCAGTTCTCCTCTGAACCTCAGGCCTGTCAAAACAAAACCCCACCCTCCTCGTCCCCCACAGTTAAGAAAAAGAGTTATCGCACCATACGTAGCAAGAGCAGTGCTTATACCCTCCAAGAACACTATAACCTCAGGTCCAACAAAGCCCCTGAATGACTCTGTAACAGACATTTCCCCTCCTCCTCCCACTCCTGTTCCTCCTTCTCCTCATGTTGGGAAGATTGCTCCATCACTGCTTCATGCCCTAAAAACAGCACTACCTCCTGCACCTGCCCATGTCTCCACCCATCATCACAGCAGCACAACCTCGTCTGAGATAACATATACCACCAGACCTCCACCGGGTTCAGTCAGAACAGCCCCTGCAGCCCTGCCTGGGAGACCCCTCACCTCACAGCTCAGCAAAGCAAATATAGGCGTCCCCCCTTTAAGAGGGGTTGTATCCTCTAAAGAGGCAGGGATCGGGACAACATCTGCTCCAGATGCTCCCCTGTCTGAGGTTACTACCGCTCTGCCTGAGCTGCCCTCTCTGCTCACGTTTCCTACCCCGATCCCAGTTCCGGCTGTGGAGCACAACAACGGGAAACCCAGCTCTGACCCAGATGTGAGTATCGCCACCCTCGTGTCAGCCACCTTCGCTCCCATGCCTGGTGCAACAGATGGACCGCGACCATGGGAAGCGGCGGGGCTCCTGGGTAGGTGTCCACTCATCTGTCTGTTCACACGGTGCCCTGACTGAGTGTTCTTCATTTGTCCATCAGATGTCTCCACCTCCATTCATAATCAGAGAAATGGTAAAGCGTCTTCTACAGCTTAAGAACCACTGCTCTAGTCTAGTTAATCACTTTTCAGCAACCTAAAAACAGTATCTGGTTCTAATGGCCTCATACAAATTTTAAAAGTAGCCAAATAACTTGGTGGTTTATGCTGCACAGCAGGACACCAAGATTCAGCTGTAATGTAGACGTTTTAAGTAATATTCAATAAGTTTTCTTCTTACACAGATACATTCAGCTAAACCTAAAAAGTCTGAATTACTTTTAGCTATGTTTTCAATGTTTTAGCTAATTTCAGCAATTCTTCAGCAATGCATTCAGCATTACAACATTCACTGTGCATTTTCCTCTAAAAACGCTTTATGTAGTTTTTATAACCTTTTCCTAGACTATGATGCTACGTACGACTATGACTATGACCTCAACTATGACAGCTGTAAGTAGAACCGATTCATATGATATATCAACAATTAGGGTCGAGACAGTTTCTTATTCTTTTTCTTATGTATTTTGTGACTTATTTTCAGGGAAGGACACTGCAGACACAGAGTCATTTGGTAAGTGTTCAGTGGGTAATAATGCACTGAACTTTACTTAAATTCTAACCAGCTCACAGTCCATGTCTACTCGGTTTCATTGCTGGGGACTGAGAAGGACTGACCTTTGGTTGAATTCTTTTGCCATTAGTATCTACGTCCAAATTGAACACCATCGGGGTCTTCTCCTCATCAGGTAAAACCAAATCCCATCATATCCTAAATAATAACTGCATATTTCATGTGGTCACGATACTTAATGCACATCTTAACACTGTTGTAGTTGATGGAGATCCTCATTTTGTGGTTGAGCTACCAAAGGTGCACCAGAGCCTTTGTTTTACACTGGATGGTCATGGTAACGATGTCATCAGACTGTTAGAGGACCCAGACCGAGGTATGTACAGTATTAAGATGTCTAATGTTATCATTTAAGTGTTATCTAACCTGTATTTGTGTTTCCTCCTCTTAAAGGGATCACTGTGGACGGTCGCCTGGTGGAGGCGCCTTCCAAGCACAATGCAGAAACCCGCCCACGGACCTACTTTGACCTGCTCACCGTGTTTTCAGTCACAGCTGGCTCTGGTGGCATCATGATCACGGTGTCTCTGGATGCTGTAGTAGTGGAAGGAGAAGGGCGGGACACGCTTCTCGTCAGTCAGCAGGGATCTGTGACAAGGCAGGGGGTTACAGTCTCTGTGGACACCCACCGGACCTGCTGGATAGAGTTTGCCTATAATGTGCGCTTCCTTATCCTGTTCCACTACTATAAACACCCCAGCTACCTCCAGATGGCTCACCTGGGTTTCTATATCACAGAGGGTCAAGGACTTTCGGCTTTGACCCAAGGACTGTTAGGTAGGTACATGAACATTCTCTCATTTATTTAATGCTGACACAGAGCAGTACCCCCCCCCCCCCCCATTATTATTACTGTGTAACTGAGTGTGTGTGAGTGTGACTGACTTCACTTCTCTCTGCATACAGGCCAGTTTCAGCATGCTGACATGACTGTAGAGGTGGTAAAGGATGATGTGGCTGCAGTTGCTGACCAGGCTGATAAGCACAGACCTTCAGCCAGGGGAATCCTGAAGTGGGGTTCCGAGCACATGCCAGTCACTTTGCAGAACAAACTGCTGAAAGACACGGTGAGGAAACGCCACCTCAGCAAGTGTTGGGTGGTGCCCAAGGCTGCGGTACAGAGACTCCTAGGTCATTCATATCAGAGCTACATTGTGGATCGTGTGTAATTCCAGATGAGTCAACTCCACCTCGTGGCTCAGGTCTCAGCTATTATCGTGGCCTGGTTATTCGACAAAGAATGAACTGGAAATCCACAATAATGAATTCACAAATCACATTGCCTCCGTGAAAAGGGCTGTCTCATATTCCACGAGGAAAAGACAAACTCAAACAACAGGTGTAGTCCCATAAGAGGTGGAGAAAATGGAGGAACAATGAGGATGGTACTGCAAAAATAGTGAAGTATTGAGTGATGCCTTTCTCATCCACTTCCTCACGCTTGAAGCTCTGTATCTACGACAGAGATGCAATGTTCTCATGGTAACCACAAAATATCCATTTGTCCTTTGCTTGCTCCCAAACTGACAAAGAGGACATTTATCAGATCAGTCTCTGCTCTCTAAGTGGGATGACTTGTTTGACAGTTGTATTTTCTAGTTAATATAAAATACTATTACTACATGTATAGAGATAATATTTTAGTAATAATTGCATTGATCTTGTTTCCCATAACAAACAGCCAACAGGTGTTGTAGGTTTGCCATGTGCTTTTTATTTTCTATCATTTCATTCATAGTTTAATTTGTTCTATTTGTTACACAAGACGTTAGGCATTTTTACATACTAGTGATCAAACAAGGACAGTAAGATTTTCTACTACTCAGCCTGAACTATGTTGTCAGTTTCAAAAGGTTCAAAAGGCCAAACTGGATGAAAATCAAACCAGTACAAACACACACAAGGTTTTTTTTAATAAATAAAAAAGAGAAGACAGAATCTGAAGATGGGCTTTAAACAGTAGATGGGTTTCCAGTTTTTCTCTGATATCGTAGCGTGTTGAAGACCAAGCACACTCACACACGCATGCAAACCCACACACAAGGCTGCACTGAATACACAGCTGCTGTCGACCTCAGCTCTGTGTCAGAGTAGCTAATAACCATATTAACTCAGGAATGATCACTAAACAAGGTAAACAGAGGTCATGACACAGCAAATAAAAAAAGATAGGATTTCTTTGTGCATCACTTTATCTTCATA
The DNA here is from genome assembly GCF_900634795.4 of Betta splendens. NCBI lineage: Eukaryota > Metazoa > Chordata > Actinopteri > Anabantiformes > Osphronemidae > Betta > Betta splendens. Next base: position 17,002,015 of record NC_040887.2, on the reverse strand, counting down.
TCATAATCAGCATCTGACGTAACTTTTCCATGAAACGTCAGTGGAATTTCAACGAATACAGGAGAACAGCAAAACACGTGACACCCCAGACATGCAGTAACTTTTGTTGCTAGGGGATTAGTTGTGGTTGATCAAGGGACGAGTCTGGTTCGGTGTCATTGTCCAGTAGCTGGAAGGTTCTTTCACCCAGTGTGCTTGGTTTGATGGACACCGCCTTCTGTAGTGTTCAGACAGAGCAAAATGCACTGCTGGAATGAAATCAACGCTCCCAGTGATCGACCAACAACGGCACAACAAGACTCTACCCATCTCCAACCACTTGGTACAACATGGCAGTGAATTTGGAGATCAGACCCAAGTTAAGGCTACAATCAAATAAATGATTCTTCTGGGACGGGATACTTTTGTTATGCTACAAAGCCTTTTCAAGTTATAGAATCCAGGTTTTTCCACCAGGTTTTCCTTCCCAGCTACTTTCTCACTAAGGGGATCTAACTGATGTACACACAGGTTGGACCAGTAACCAGTACAGTGTGCTGCTTCCACTATGAGCTGAACTTTTCTTCCATTGCTGACCTCTCACATTCCACACATACATTCTTTTTGCCACTGCTAAGTTTCCTTGTATTTGATGATGTGCAGTTTGCCTTGCTTGTTTGCATCACTTACTCTAAAATTTCTGTTAAAATACTCCCCCAAACACAGACTATCTTCCTGCCTCGCTAGCTCCTGATGTTCAGACTTTCTAGCTCCATCATAATTTCAGCTTGTAAAATCTGCACCAAACTCGTAGAAATCAAACTCTTCAATAATTTAAAATGTTAGAAACTATTTAAATTCAAAAATGACATCACACAACAGAGAAAAACAAAGAACGCGGTTTTGTGGAGGGTGGGGTCAGTTAATAGCCACTGGTTAGCTCGCCCACTAGCACAGGGAACACAACAGCATCGCAAAGTGAGCCCATTTATATTTAATGTTTGAATCACATTATTTGCCTGACCAACAGATTTTGCCAAAAGGAGCAGCGCTATTGAAGAAACACAGGTAAAAGACCAAGTAAGAGAAAAGTGTAAGCAGGGTTAACGATGAGGGAAATGGTCCAGCTTTCATTCCGCAGTGTCCTTTGGGTCTATGTACAATACTACTGTGTGTAAAAGATGCATGCGTGTCTGCTGGAGGTGGCCCTACAGAGGAGGCTGCACTGAGCAGGTCTCCATGTCAGAGCACCTCTGACCTCTGAGACAGATGGTACAGAAACACTGACATGTTTCAAACATCAGCAATGACAAGTAATAAATTTACCTCGAATGATAAGAGTTAAGACATGATTATGTGTGGAATGAAAGACCATATCAACCCTGCTTTACAGTGACAGATATAAGGAGTGCGAGTATTTGAACGGTTTGTATGTGTGTGTTCAAGTGTGTGTGTGTGTGTGAACGAAAAAGAGAGAGAGCGAGAGAGAGAGAGAGAGAGACACACAAAGGAAATGGAGGTCAATGGCTCAGACAGACAGAGCAGAACTCACCCCATCATCTGTTCTCACACCTCCCCTGGCCCCTCCCACCTCCCCTGGCCCCGCCCTCTCTACAGCTTACTGCTCATCCTCCCCAAACACATCATTTTGTTTGCGCTTCATGTTCTCAAAGTCAAAGTCGCTCCCGGTCATACGTTTGTAGATGTCCTTGATGTCATTACAAGTGGTCTCGAAGTGGGTGGTGGCATCGTAGGACCTTGACGCGAACACCTGCAAAAGGTAAAAGAACCAAACTGATTGACTGGCTGGAGCAAAGCGGTGGACTGTGATTGACAGACTGGAGTCTTGTCGAGTCCTACCTGGCTCTCAGTCCCATCATCCGTGGGCTCATAAAGATCACTAATTGCCACAAACCTGGGGAGAAAGCATCTCCATTAACCAAACTGCACATGATACAGAAGGTGTCTTAAAACATTGCACTGTGTGTGTTTTTCGTGGGTTACATGATCCTGTACTGACTTTTGGTCAATAGGTTCCAGCAGCTCCAGAGCTGGTTCTATCTCAACCTCGGGCTCGTTGGTTTCCACTGTGGTGCTGACGATGGCGATGTATTTCCCCTGGGCCGCCACGTTGTGAGCATAGGAGATCATGCACACGTAGATGTCTGACGAATACAAATAAGAATGATCCAAGTATGAGGACGTGATCAGCATGTTAACAAACAAGCTTTAACTCATTTGACTCCTCACCTGAGTTGCGGTTAACCTGATTCTGAGGAATGATGATCTGGCAGGAGTTGGCATCATTAGTGTTTTTGATGGGGTGGCTGAGGATACAGATCACACGGATCACCTGTCCCGCCTTACGGACGCGGTCAGGAATATAGCTGGGGTCACAGATGAGCTGCTTACAGCGAGCCACCTGCAGCAGGAAGGAATAAAGTAGACGGTAAACAATTCAAACACGCAGTTTGACAGTAGTACATGACTAATACTTGATGTGGTGAGGGTTCAGTACCTCGCCCTCAGACTTCACTCCAACCACGTGGCCGTCTTCCACCACAATCTCATCCACTGGTTTGTTCAGCATGTAGGTTCCTCCGTAGATGGCACTCAACCTAAGAAAGTAAGATCACTTAAGTCACAGGCTGATTTCTACTTCATTAACTAATATAAAACTCAACACTAACCGGGCAAACCCCTGTGGCAGTTCTCCCAGTCCATACAGAGGATAGAGGTAGGGGCTCTTCCCGTACCGCGCCAGTGACTCACTGTACAGTTTAATGCGATTGATCGTTTCCAAACAGGGAACATCAAGATAGCTGACGAAAAAAAAAATCAAGAAAAAGTATGATCCCACTCAGTTTATTTAAATAAAATCTATTAGTAAATCAGTGACTATGTAATTATTAGAGCACATGGCCCACAGTAATTAAGCATTAATATTCTACATCAGAGGTGTCAAACTGATGCCATCGAGGGCCGCTGCCCTGCTGGTTTTCCACCTGTCCCTGCCCCAGCTCCTACTGTTTACCATGACTAGGTGTGTTCAGTCAATGACAAACTGGAAAAGCCGACTGACACACCTGATCAAAGTAATCAGCAGAGAGAGCTGGAAAACCAACAGGGACAGCGGCCCTTGAGGACCGGAGCTCGACACATGTGTTCTACATGAAGCAGTTTGTGTCATGTTGCTCTCACTCGTCGGTCCTGTAGAGGGCTAGGGCGTGGCCTGTAAAATCAATGACGTCTTGACCCAGGTCAAATTTCTTATACACGTCCCTCATTGTTGTGGTCTTGGGGTCCACGCCCTCAAAAGTCTTGGAGTCGTTCTCATCAAAATTTGCCACAAAGACTAAGAACTTCCGGAACCTTCGCTTCTCAAACATCCCCATCAAATCTGGAAATTTGAACAAAGACTTCAGGTTGCTACAACATCAAGATGAATTAAATGTACAGTTGTGGAGCTACAGCGGGCCGAGTTTAAGCAGCTTACTTGAAGCCAGCGCCTCAGTCTCGGTGGATGGCACCTTGTAGATCTTTCCTCCTTTGTAGACGAAGCTTCCCTCTACAACTTTAAAGTCAAGATACCGCGTCACTTCTGTGTATAGCAGCATCTTCACAAGTTGCCCTGTAATCACAAAGACACAGGAATACACTTCGTTTTAGTCATTTATCTCAATATATTCCCTGGAAGTAAAGAAAAGCATGTCATATGTAAGTAGTCTGAAAACTTGTGCTATCATAATTCCTTATTCATGAACCTTAATAATATTTATGCAATAATGGTCTTTTACTTATTTACACCTAGCTATTATTCAGAGACTGACCATTGGCCATAAGGAACTTGGGGATGAGGTCTACGTTCCAGTCTCGTCCTCTGCCCATGGACTCAGGGGGGGTATCTGGGAGGCTGAAGCGCTTGTACAACTGTTACAGAGGACAGAAAAAAGAAAAATCAACAACATCATTTGATGCTATGTATAGTATATGAAGGTCTGACGTAGGCCCTTGGATGCAGGCAGTTAAAACAGCAGCTGGTGGCGCTGGGAGGCCCATGAAGTGTATTGAGTGCGTTCATGGATCCCATGTGTCCCTTACCTCCTCCAGGGGGGTGATGGAGGAGCTCTCACCGCCATAGTATGGGTTCCTGTCCATGTGCAGAACCTTTTTCCCATTCACAGACATGATCCCTGACAGAATGCATTCCTACAATGAACAACAATAAAAATCAGCTTGAACATAAAACACCAGGACGTGAGACATCAGCTGTTGATATTTGCAAACTGAATTATACCTATTTCATTTAAATCCTTATTGTTCCCTGTTTACGTCGTTGAGGTTAGGAATAATAATAATAATTAGCTGTTTAGCTGTTAGCTATAGATGTGTTTACCTAATATGCCAGCAGCTGAGTTTATCTTTAAGTTACATGGTTTTGTCAGGAGGCTGCAGAGGACTGGGGCAGTGATGTGCGCATGCGCGACTGCGCCGTTCATGTGTAATCGCTATTATTATTATTATTATTATTATTACTGTTATACTGTATTACAATTACGGGTTATTTATAAAATGCATTTTCGTGGAACTCCCGGACATTGCGTCATCAGTACATGTGACGAGAGGTTGACAAAAGAATATTTGATAACTATGATATATGAAAACTTAACGTCACATAACATCAAGCACGTTGTGCCGCATTGGGTGTGATGCTTAAAGGCCACCGGCCGTGGCCGTGGAGCAGGGCTCAGTCGTTTCCCCAGCCGTGCTCAGGCCTCACGCCAACGTCAGGATGGAGGCCAGTCTGTGCACCAGCACCATGACACACGGGGGTTACGCCTAAAAGATGCTGCTGGCTGGAACACGCGCCCGTGGGAGCTAGAGCCAGTCTGCACCGCGTTAAAGCACCGCGAGGAAGGGCGAGGGATGCGTTCAAAGCCTTTCACCGACAAACATCAATTATCACAGTTTTGTAATGTCACAAGCGCAGGATGCGGGAGGCAGGAGGCTTCCACTCCCGGGCTCCGGCCGAGCTGCGACGAGCCTTAATCTCGCTCAAACGCGACTTTACGCAATTAACCAGTGTCATTTCAGCGCAAAGGAAATGGATCCTGACTACTCACTGTCAGTCCGGTGCCCAAAACGATCACATCATATTCCTCATCCATGTTGTATCACCGCCTCTCCCGTCTCGTCCTCTTTTCTTGCCTGGAGAAATGAAGAGTATTGAAGGAAAGACAGTCCAGAAACCAGGAAGCCTTTTCCCTTTCTCTGTGCTTCAAGTGGCTCGTTTAAGGCGAAATGCTGTTTATAAATAATAAGTCATTGATGACTGGAATAAAGTGTCCAAACTGTCACCGGCGAGGACGACCAAAGATGGCCCGTACCGTGGAACACTTCAGAACAATGTTACTGCGCGTCGGAAATTAGTGCGCATCCTTCTCGCCTCTTCCCAAATTATCACACAATGGAGCCAGAGAAAGAAAGATGCCTGTAACACGGAACCCCTCTCTGGGATATATCATCGAGCGTTAGTTTACAAGTAGAGTCTGCTTTTAGAGTTTGGCTTGGAGTTTTGCATTATTTATGATTTAAAGTGCATTTTTACCAAGTCGCCGTGTTCTCTATTTTCGTTTCTATGCTTCCTTTCCAGTCTCAGGCGCAGCGTTGTGTGGATGCGGTCGGTTGTATCCCTCCGCCGCCACAGCTGTGTGGATGGGAGTTTCTGTCACTGACTGAACGCTCGCACGTCTTTTCTATAGCCCGAGATATTTCCATTGTGCTGATGTTGTTCGGCTTTTATTGTGTTTGTTTTTATCTAACGGTGAAGACTGACAGTGCATCAAGACAAATGGTCAGTTACAAAAATGTAAGTGATGTCAGCACCATGGACAGATGCCACGTGTACCTGTCATCATCACCTGCATTATGCCACGTTTGTTTATGACAGACACTGATAATCACAACGAAATCTGCTTATTAGTAAAACACAATGAAAGTATCAGATTTTCTAACCATTTATCATATTTTTTGCAGATAGCTATTTATAAAGTACCTAAAAGCTGTTAAATACATGTTGTGGGGTGACGTTAAATCTACATTGAATCTCCTAATCTTCTCTAGGTCTTTTGTGCTGTGACCACCCCTGGATAATTGTTTTCATCCCTTTTAGTAAGAAAACAAAAAAGAGAAAGTTAAATGTATGAACTGCTGTCGACTAATTTGAACTGTGTGAAGGCCTGGCCGAAGGAGGAAAAACAGTTCCAACAGTGTGCAGAAGGTAGTCGGGACAGGAGGAAGGCAGGTGGGGTCAGAACCAAGGGGGTTAACCACTGGAAGGTGTGAGTGTTCATGATCTTCCACTTCCACTTCTGCTGATGAGTGGAGGAGTGGTGTTTGGATGTTGGGTTGTCCACCTCCATCTATTTAGTTAGTGGTGATGAGTCATCAAGGTAAACAGGAAGTCCTGGCTCAGAGAGAAAAGACTAGAGGTCTTTCCTTCCAACCCTACAGGACAGAGCAGGAATAGCTTTGTAGTCCATGATAACCTCTAGTTTTAATAGCGTCCTGGAAGAATCAGAATCAAATTATTGGCTAATTTATCAACCAGCCAGGGTCTGCCGTGTAAATATTGGCCTGACTAAAATCTAATGAGCCTGATGGAGCAAGGGGAACACTGAGTGCTTCTTTGGTATTTCCACTGCTGTGAAGATAATAAAGGCCAGAGACTTTCAGGCAGTGACTGGTTTGTGTCACTCAGGCTCCATCTAAGCTCCGAGTCCGTCTCCTTTGCTGGACAACACGTTAAGACCTGGCGATGTTCCACCACCTTTGAATGTGAGCACAACAAAGGGTGAGTGCAGGCTCAGCCTCTGGGGTGTGGGCGGGGCAAACTGGGAACAGGAAGCACAACCACACATGACTGTCACCTGTTTCGCATCACGTGACCAGAGCTTTGCGGAAAGATAACGAAAATGGCAGAAAGAAGCTGGAGATCAGTTCGAGTCGTGGCTTTTATTTGTGTTTTCGCTTCTTATGTGGCTTCAGGGGGATCCAGCGCCCAGGTGCCACTTCTCATGTGGTCTAGTGACGGGTAATGGTGCAATGACTTCTGTATTTGGCAAGTTAGAAGCTGATGCTAACACTGGTAGCTAAATTAGCATCTTTCAGCTAATTGTGTTTTAGGTTGCAAACTTTCAAAACTATTTTTGTGATGGGTATTTTGTTTTAGAAAATGTTACTTCAGCGCAGAGAACAAACGTAACAACCAGTCGAGCGTCAAAATGTTCTTTTATATTAAATACTTGCCCAGCTTCGTGTCTACGTCACAGCAAACTCTGCGTTAAATGTCCTTCTATAGATTTAATGGGTGACAATGTGTCTTAATGAGAAATGAAATCTAAAACCCAGTGTCCTGTGTTTACACATGCTTTTGACAAACACATTTGTTCATTTTGTAGCACTGATACAGTGTTTGGTAAACAGTCCTGGTGACATGTGGGATGTGCTTCTCTAACCTCCATGTTTAGTTTGCCACCATTGGCCTCAGCGGCAGCAGGTCACATTGCGTCTGATGACCAGTTGTCTTCCTACCTCACCTCCACCTTCAGCGCAGGCTCTGGCTCTCACACTGTGCTGCTCTTTCTTCAGGACAAGGTCAGTCTGTGGGAAAACTATTTCCTGCTCTGCAGTAAACATGCTGACAGTATCAATAAGTCACATAAAAGCTGGGGGTGATGACTGATGGTGAGGATTCATATTCGCTTAAGGATTTTCGCAGATTTCATCATAGTTTTTATAATTTAGAAAAGTTACCCTTGGCTGTTTAAGTTGTGTAAAGCAGGACGGTGTTGAGTCATGTGTAGTTACACTTCCCCTTTCCTAGTTCTGCTGTAATATACAGAGATACAAGGTCAACTGTCTGTTGTCTAGTGAGTAAGTTAATTTATGTTTTTGTGTTCAGTTAAGCAAAGAGGACTTTACAGTCTTTGGTGGCGTGTTTGGAAACAAGCATGACAGTGCCTTTCAAAACCTAGAGGTAAGCTCATATAATTTTTACATAATTTCTATAATTTTGGTTGGACTAAGTCTGCTGAATCATATTCTCCTGCAGGCTGCACTCCGATCCTCATTCTCATCAGTAACCCTTCCAGCCTTGGAGTGGTCAGGCTCCTCTGCCATTCTGACGCTGCTGCAGGAGAAACTCCAAGTGTCATCTCTGCTTGTAGACGCAGACACTTTGTCAGATCTGAGCATCAACACATCTGTCAGCAACCTACTGCTTATCAGTCTTCCTTATTGTACCAGGTAGGACATTTGGTTGGCATCTGTTTTACAACAAACATATGTAGAAGATTAATATGTTTTATGTTTCATATTTAGCTTGCACAAGTCTTGCAAAGAAGTCCTCCATGACAATGGTATGTTCTACTTGGACTAGTGCTGACTATGTTTTTCTTCATAGATTTCATTTTCTTCTATTTATCCAGGAATAGAGAAACTTATAATTGCTTTTGTTGTACAGCTGTACCAGTTTTTACCCTGTGTGTGTATATATTTGTTTCCCACAGATGAAGTTGTTGGAAAGGTTCTAAATATTATGACAACAAAAAATGTTCCATATACTGCAATATACACTGGACTCAAGCCTTCACAAGTAAGATACACAAACTAAACATGACAGTGTAGGATGAACGTCATCCATACAATTTCTTCCAGTGTGTTATTATTATTTTTACTCTTTAATCAGAGGATCTCAACAAAGCCTATGTTTGAGCAGCCCATGGGTCGGTCCTTGCTTCAGACTGTTGCTCCCACTGTGAACCCTCCCATCATATTCAGCGTATCAGGCAAGCCATGCATTATGCTTTCGGCTCAGAATTTAAATGTGAGTTTTACAAGCCCTCCACAGTGGACTGACCTCGGTTTAGAAACACCAACACTTAGAGAATCCTGGTGCAACAGCAGGACTGCTGGGTGAGTTTGGTTTCTATTGGTTTCACAATAAAATCCCCAGCAGCTGAGCTTTTTTTGCTCTGAGAAGAGAATGTTGGTAAAGTGATTTAAAATGCTTATCTTTTCTCTTTGTAGCCTTGTCCTCGATTATGCCTCAGGGCCTAAACTAAGGTAGGACAATAAATTGTTTATTTGACAGGAATAAGCTAAGCTTGTATTATAGGATGTTTGTAAGAACAGTATCAATCTTCTTGTTCATATATTTCTTAACAATTAGTTTAAAATTATTCTTCTTCCATACTATCCAGTAGCTTAGCCTTGTTGTAACTATATCCAGTATGTGCACAGTTCTTTACATCAGGATTAGACAGTTCTAACAAACTAAAGTTTAAAACAACTGTCCTATCAACAACAAAGAAACCAAACTCTACAATATTAATAAGATTGCAAAGCTCTTATTGATCATTCGTTTGTTGATGTTTAGCTTTGTGATGAGTCGTCAGTTTTATTCTGGGTCTGCACGATACTGGTTCACTCTGGATTCTGTGCAACTGACGAAAAATGGTCAAACTGTGTCATTCAATGGGAGCCGCTTCATAACGGCTCCTGCAGAGTATTCCTACCATTGCCAGACCGTCAACAGCTTCGACAACCCTCTTCTTTTTCCAAACACCACCAAAGATGCCTCGTCTCAGTGGATGATTAATCTTGTCCAGTTCCAGGTACAGCTATAGTTGCTTATTTTCCATTTTGCCATTGAACATTGTTGCTGCAGTGCATCGGTGGGTGGTGGTGTGTGGGAATCTGTTTCTGTCTATTCAGTGGTTGTGCACTTTATTTTTAACCTTCCTATATCTGTTTTATGTCATCCAACAGATTCAGGGCTTTGGTTTAAACAATGGAACAGTTTTCTCGTATGCTAGTGACTGTGCGGCCTTCTTCACTCCGGGGATTTGGATGGGGCTATTGACCACACTGATCATGCTGTTAATTCTTGTCTATGGGCTGCACATGATCACTCAACTAACCGCCATGGATCGATTTGACGACCCCAAAGGTCCAACAATATCCGTACCTCAGACAGAGTGAAGCCTCTCCAACATACACAAATCCTTTAGTGCCTTCCTTTTAACAGTCTTTATTTGTCTGAATCCTTCCACAAGTGTGTTTGCGATCTAATGCCAATCTGATGCTCCTTAATCATTGTATACAAGTTGATTCTGTGTGTGGTTGTTGATGTGCAATTCTTAGGCACAGTGGATATGTGGATGCCTTGTGTGCAGATGTGAATGTGATTATTGGATGCTCAAGGACCATTTCAAACCTCAGCTGTAACTTAAAGACTACTAGTAATGAAATTGGTGCCTTTAATGTAATAGTTTGAAATGGTTGTGTTTTGCCAAAGTGTGGTAATTATAATTTTCCTTGGATTTTTCCGTGTGATTAAATCACAAACTTATCTTAAGAATCAGTAAAGTATTGTGTCTGTTTAATTTATTTATATAAATTCTCTGCTTTATGTGTCTTTTAAGTTCGCTTTTGCATCAGATTCAACTCAAATCCAAAATCAGAGCCTTGGTTTATCTCACATAGGCCATAAAGTGTACAGCACATGAATGCCAATAAATCCTGCTTTTAAATGTATAATGTTGAGGCTTCACTTTAATTGTAATGTCTTATGCATTTGATGTCACAATTACGTCACCTTGTTTCCGTTTGGGTATTTGTTGAATATAGTGCGCTTCTGGACAAAGACCAACATCCATTTATTGAGCTGCTGCTCGCTTTTCCGTGGTCAAATCAGCCATCTACAGTTGAAGTTTGCAATTCATGGGATACTTACGGTAACAGTGTTGCTATCACTGAGAAGAGCTGAGACTCCCTCTATTGAACAGTGGAGATAACATAAAAGCTAATGTCCTAAGGAAACATACAGTAAACTGCTAAAATTTCCGAAATGATGGGATTTACTGTGTATATTTGGAAATATATGCTGACACTATTCTAAAATGTGGCTTTGAATAAAATGAATTCCTCAAATTAATAGAACATGATTCCTTCAAAGTACTACTTAGTAATTCATGGACTACTATTACAGCAAACATCATCCCATTTTACTGCATTCTTTTGGAATAATCCATTACAACAGTTTCCTACAGTAAAGAGCCTTGAAACCAATAGCTGTACTTTCATAAAACGAGAGTTTTATGAAAGTATATTTACACCCTTTCTTCACACTATTACTTAGTACTTCATGAATTACACCATACCACAGCAAATATGATCTTATTTTACTGTATTTATTTGGAATAATCCATTACTAAAGTTTCATACAGTAAAGAGCCTACACAGTAAAAGATCATAGTTGCCGTGGTAGTAGTCTCGGAAGTACTAAGTAGTGTAGTATGTAGGGACGATGTACTACTGGATTTGAGGAGCTCATTTTATTCAAAGTTTTAGAATAGAAGCCAGGTTAATGGAATCAAGTGTAACTGACTGTAGGATATTTTAATAATTGGTAATTCCAAAACTATACAGTAAAATAAGTTCATATTTGCTGTGGTATTAGCCTATTAAGTACTAAGTATGAAGAATCTGTGTTCTACTAATTTAAGGAACTCATTTTATGAGAGGTCAAATTTCAGCCATCGATATCAAGGCTGTTTCCTGTAGTATCCTTCAAGTGATACTGTTAAGGATTGACGTTCTACTAATTTAAGAAACTTTTATTTTTTATTCAAAATTTTAGAATAAAGGCCAACTGCGTTTTTTTACATTCCATCGATAAATATTTCCAAATATACACAAATTTCAAATTTTATCATTTCTTAAATTTTGCAGTTTTCTGTATGTTCCCTCAGAACATTGGCTCAAATATCATCTCCATTGTTAACTATCGATATCACTTCACCGATACTTTCATTTTTGCCGTTGAAAAGCAAAATGCTAAAATAAAAGTTAAATACAAATGATAAATACAAATACTTTTTATTATTTAGGCAGCAAAGGAAAAAAATGCAGTTTAATAATTTGCGTTAAACAGTTTATGACGCATTACGAAAGTAACTTCGTTGCCATAGTTACAAGTCAAAACACTTGTAAGGACGTTGCGTCAGGTGGAGACGTCGTGTTCGTCCAGTTTCCGTTACTTGCTTATCAGCAAGTGACTTGTTTTCTGTAAATGTCAGCGGCGCCTGCTCAGCGTTTATCGTTCGGCAGCGGTCAGGAACGGAGACTCGTTCCCCTCCATCACAGCCCCGACCGGCTGGGAAACCAGTTGTCACGACAGAATGCTCCGCATCTCGGCCCTGGCTGCTATGGCAACCACGAGGTTGGTCTACAATATTAGCACCACAGGACACGTTAATGGCTCTGCAGTATGAGCCCTAACATGTTCACGCCTTCTCCCTCAGTTTGGCACCATCATGTATAACTTGGAGAAGAGACCAGGGAGTAAAATGGGATACGGTTTATCAGCCAGGACCGCAGCTCGCTTCCCGTCCTGTAGAACCGTACGTTTATCAACACTGGACTCTAAGAAATGCACGACTAGGTGTGACTAGCTTTAACAGTGTTGATTATATTCATGTCTAGACTGTGACCCCTTCACCACAGCAGTACCAGCAGGATCAGAGCCTGTCCAGAATCCTCCCACCGAACCAAACACCTTTCAACTCAACCACACAAAGGTTCACAAGGTTGCCTCCATCAGCGGAGACCGGTCCAGGGTGAGTCAGACACACAGTGCTACTAGAACCGTGCTGAAGTGAGCTGACAGCTTTTACTCTGTGATCCAGTCCTGGGGCATATGCTCATGATGTAGAGACAAACAGAAAGGTGAGCTGGCCCATGTGCTTTGGGAGCCCAGACTGGTCCCAACTGCCTCAGCTGGAGAAGAAGTCACTAAGGGTGAAGGTGGGTGAACAATGACATTATTGGTTTTTAATAACATAAAAAAAGCTGAAGGTCAAATGCAGGGTCACAGAATAGATGACTCCAGGCTGCTGGATTGATCTAGAGGCATCTTGTGTTGGTATCATTAATGATCCTAATGAAAGAATTCTTAATCAACCTTTTCAGAAAATGATCAGTTCAACTGTTAGGTCATTTGTTAGGTCATTTCAGAGTTTGGGCTATACTAAAATAAGATGGCGTCAACTGTTCAATATAATACTTTAGGTCCTCATAATGTAATGCCAGGCAGGAAAACAGAAGGGCGGACTTTACTTCCTTTCAAACACGTCATGAGTGTTGGATTGCTGTACAATACAACATCTAAACCCCCTGTTTTCATTCATCCAGCTGAACAGCGATATCGAGTTCTTGAGGCACAGGAGAAGGACGGCCTACCTGAGTTTGTACTATTAGACCGGTGGATGAAAATAAAAGCTGTCGATCTCAGTTAAAAAAAAGAAACCTGTTTCTCTTTATTTACAAAATAAGTGGACTGCTGTATTTGTATATTACACTATGAAGCTCAGACAAAGTGAGTGCTTGTTGAAAAGAAAACAAACAAACAATTGATAAAGCAGAAGAACATTATCCTTAACAGAAGTCAGTCCGTTTGCTGAAGTCAGCAACAATACTGGTCCCAGCACTTAAGGGAAAGGAGCTGCTGGGCTGCTTCTCTCTGATGAACAATCTGCTGCTGAAAGCACCAAGCACGATGATGGATGCAAGTCTGTCGGTTCAGGTCATTTCTTCCTCCTCACTTTGGGTTTCTTAACTGGGCGGAGGTAAGGGTTGTCAATCACGTTGTCCTCACTGGCCTTTGTGGAGGAAACAACACCACTGGGAGGGAGCATGGAGTTCTCTTTGTCAGCTCCTGGATCATCCTGAGGGAAAGTGAGATGAAAGTGTCATAAACGTCAATGTTTTCACTACAAGAAGCAGTCAGCTAAAAGTAACTTGGGATTAATACTAAAAACAGAAACCACTTTTAACATAAAAAACAAAACACTACTAACAATACTAAATGAATTGTGAACTATTTTTAGAATCACACTTTTCAAGCAGACACAGTTTTCTCAGCGTATATCCCGTACATTATATCATCTTCTATAAAATGACAAATAACCCAGGAACCTTGGTTGCTGTGACTCTGTGCTTACACTGATGATGTTGCCCGCTGTGTTCTCACTGTCTGTCTGGTCATCTTGCTCAGAGGAGTCCGTCTCTTCCAGCGTCTGCAGTTCCAGTTCTGAGGGCAGGAGGGCACTGAGATACGGGATGGCAGTGGGTCGTGCTGCGATCACTATCGAGAGGATCACAGTGGTTAAAATACAAGAATCCAACATGCTTCATGTAGCATGTCAGTCACACATTTACGATTTTAACCAGACCAGTGCTGGCAGAATGACTCACATGGGAAGGCAGTGATGTCATCTTTGAAGAGGCTTTGAGTTGCTCCGGTCTTGGCCATGAAGCGCGTGAGCGCTCGCTCTACATCTCTCCTCTGAGTTGCTGCCTTCTCTCTCACCACTTGGTATTCTGAAACAGGCTCTCTGAATGTCTGCAGACAAAAAAAATACTTCACTGGTCTGAATGTGCCATTTAAACAAGACCCCCGAACCGATCAAGCCGCTGATGAATCAGTGCCGAACCATCCGGGAAAAGTAGAAGCATGCCCTTTAATCGGAGTATGAACCCCTCAAGACCGGCTGATCATCTACGGCCCACAAGGAGGGGCCCACTCTGAAACTTATTTAGAAAGAGCATAACGAAGGATGTTTAGGTGAACATTTGACTTACAGGTGTTTTAATGTAGGTGTGAGGGTCAGGAAACTCTGGGAAGTGACTTGGGATGTGAGGTGGATGTGTGCGTTTCTGTCCGGCTGACAGTGCTCTAGGAGTCACAGGCTGATTTGTCACTGGAGCTAAAATTGATTTAAAAATATATATAAACATTTATAAAATGTTTGTAAAAATACTCCAAAACAATTTAGAAATGTAGTACTTAGAAACAATTTAGAAACTCACGGGCAGTTATGACCATCCTCTGTGACCTTTTCGCATAAACAGGCAATGTGTCGACACTGAAACCTGACATGACACAGATTCAGCGACATCTGTGATATGACACCGTGTTGTGAATATTCACCTCTTGCCTCCTTACCCATTTCAATAAGTGTGATCACTGTATCCGACAATGTTGGAATGCTTCTGGCTGTGTGTTCACAATATGCTTTAGCACAGCGACCAATTTCAGTTATATCTGTTAAAAAAAACAAACATAAGACAAAGGAGGAGCTTAATCTTTTTTTCTCACTTTTACTAAAAAGTGTAATCTTTAGTAAAAGTTAATTTAAAAAAAGCATGACCTTTAAAGTGGAATTATTTAAACATGCAGCTAAAAGGCGTGAGATAAACACCAAGTGCATCTTCAGGTACAGATGCTCTACTCCAGTTTCTATACGTACAGCTCTGCATCATCTCAGTCAGGGTCTCCACTGCTGCCTTCTCTGCACTCTCAAAACCACTCTCTGTAAGGAGGGCGCTGATAACAACCTGCAGCGTACGACGTCTTGCAAGGTGGTAGTTCTCTGATGGGCTTGAGGCAGCTTTATTTCCAGCCCCACGCTGAAATAAACATATTAAAAATCATAGATACAGAAAGTAAGAATGAAACTGATAGAAAGAGACAGTTTTTCCTGCTCTGAAATGTAAAGGAACAAAAAGTGCTTTATACTGCACTCACTGCAAATTATTATTTGGTGGTATAAAAACACAACTGACTTGAACGGCATGTTACTCCTTGCTGCAGCCTCCACATATGATATTGATATTGATTGATTGATGATATTAAATACATTAGTACTGAGCACAGGGTTTTCTTCACAGGGGTTCAAGAATATAATTGCAAGGTAATTGCATAAATAATAAGCTTCTGTCAGCTGTTTGGCCTCTAATAGGTGATAGCTAAAAAATGATCCCACTCTCCAAATGTGTCAAACCTCTATATAAATAGAGAAAAGTAACGCGAGTGACTAATCACTGTGGCTTTGGTTCTTGTTGTTAATGGTAAAAGTAATTCACAACGTTACAGAGACGTCTGTCATTAGAGACGTCAGTGGCGAACATACTAATTACTCAGATGTTGACCATAAAACCAATACAAACGTTTACTTCATAAAAAAGCGAAACACGTCAACACTCGATTCAACCGTTGTAAATGAAGCTTTATTGATACACATTTAACCCTCCAGTGGCTGCTAGCTAAACACAGTAACCCCTTTCCGGTGACGGCCGACAATTCGGTCCGGCCGCTTGTCTTACCGCTCCTGAGTTTAGCGAACCTCCGGATGTCACCGTAAGATCCGCCATCACTGATTCACTGAAGTTGAATTCGTTGAAGTAAACTACTTTCTATTTACAGTAACTTTATTTTATAAGAGGACAGTGTAGCCGCCATTAGTAAACACGAAGCTTATTTATGACGTCACATCCGCCACTCGACCGGAAGCCGAAATAAAAACAAGTTAATAATTCTTGCCCTCTAGCGGCGAGGTACGAATACTGAGCACTCATTACCTCGTTTTGCTACGAATCACAGCTTTTTCAGCAATTTGGAAAATTACTCCTAATAACATAAGTATAATATCAAACCATCCCTGTGTGTTTACCTGTGTGCTAACAGACCATCTAAAGCCTGTCACTAATCCATCTGGGAGTCAACGTTAGAATTATCCATGTCCATTCTATAATAATAATAGAACTCTATTGACCCTATTGATTGATTATCTTTTTCCACGTTGGGAAAATTAATCTCTGCATTTTGACCCATGCACTGCGGCAGTGGGCCGCCACAGTGCAGCACACGGGGAGCTAGTGCAAGGTGTCAAGGACACACTTGGTCCTTTGGTGATCATAAATTTAGAATGATTTTATTAGTGTACTTAAGAGGAACAGCATGTGCCTAACCCCCACAATTTTGGTTTCTTGCCTTAACCTATACTTCATAATACCCAGGTGTACACTAGGATCAAAAGATCACAGACAGCATTTTGCTCGATTGCTTGATTGTTGTGGTGTTCAATATCATTCATGACAAAATCTCTCACAAAATGTCAATGCCAGTGTTGTTAGTCAATATATGTACATGTCAGTTGCCATGTGGATGGGTTTAACACAAAGGACTATAACATCATCCAGAATGGCTCAGCCATCAGCAGGCAGAGCTATAGGGGCCAGTGTGCTGCAGAGTGGGTAGCACTCACAGGAGGAGGCAACAGAAACAGGCTTGAGACATGAAAATATCATTGGGATGGAAGGACCTGAGCCGCACATAGAAAAGCACAGGACACTCAGTTTTACAGATGGCGCAAACCACATTGCAATGTGGACAAAAAGTGATCTTAATGTCATTTTAGTAGATTACCTGAAAGATTACTAAGGCAGCTACAGTAACAGACTCTATTCACACTGACAACTCATTGTTGGGGATTAGGATGGGCAGACTGCACAGTGGCCTGGGTTGCCCCCAAATGCATGGCGGGAAAAAAAACCCAAACACTTTTTCTTTTTGTCCATTTTATTTTACAAGGCGCCCACAGCACATCTGACTCAGAGGTTCCTGTAAAACATAAAGTCAGGATTCATTTGTAATCACATCATCTCTGCCTGACCCAAAAGTACTCAACATAAATCAGATTTACATCCTTTACACCAGGGCTGTCACAATTTGAACAAATTAAACACAAATCAGACATACACTGAGAAATACAAGTCTGTATTTGAGGATGTCAATATCTAAATATAAAAGATCTAGAGCCCACACAACACTAAAATGTGCTATAATTAGACAACATGTTCTTACTTTGCAACTATGGAGTCAT
Source organism: Betta splendens (assembly GCF_900634795.4). Classification (NCBI taxonomy): domain Eukaryota; kingdom Metazoa; phylum Chordata; class Actinopteri; order Anabantiformes; family Osphronemidae; genus Betta; species Betta splendens. The sequence goes on along the minus strand of NC_040887.2, from coordinate 16,984,247 downwards.
TCTTTGACAGCCTCAAGATTGCATCGTCAGACTCGCCCTGTGGGATGAAAAAAAGCATGTTTAGATGGTTCAGCATGAACCATTAGAATCAGATCCACACCAACCACAGAATGTGGATCTGGAAAATGAACGAGCTCAACTATGAAGACTGTTTCACAAATTTAAACAGACCTCATTCAACCTAAACAGTGAAGGAAAGTCTCCCCATCAGGGTTTAGGTCTGTGAGTCAATCACACCAATAGAAACATACCATTCTGCGAATAGCTCCACAGATGGCGTAGGTCTTGAACTGGCCATTGAAGCGACCGGTCACCTTGTCGACCTTCACAAGAAAGAGCACAAAAGGGTAACTTTGCAACAGTTAAAACATTTAAAAGTTCATTGTCTAGACTTGGCTTTTAAGCATCTAGAGATCAGATGGGCAAGAAAATTTCCACAAGGGGAATCAATAACGTACGTATAATCTACAATGTGACTCATTTTGTCAGAACCAAATCAAATATACAGAGATCTAAAATACTTATTTCAACGTACTTCGGCAATGTTGAGCTGGATGGAGGCATGGTCTTTGGCTCCAATAATCCTGTTGCTAGCAGAGCTGCAAAGCAAAAATGACTGTAAATAAAATTTCAATTTAATTCTTAAAATAATTTTGTTCTGCCAGGAATCTCAGACCCCATCTCTAACAATTAGCTTCACTGACCTGGGGAACAACGGGAAGTATTTGTCATTAATGTTGTGACTTCCGAAAACTCACCATTTACGAGGGACATAGAGGTCCACAAATTCACCAGCGTCGTTCTGCATGTTGACAGATGAATGAGGCGGTCGCCGACAAATCTGAAAGAAATAAAATCTGATTAGGTTGGAAGTACAAGACGTCCTCGTTGTGATGCTAGCCACTGTGAGAATGCTAACTCACAAGCGGGAACACAAATTATAGATCGGCCAAACCAATCGAATTTAATGAGTATCGCAACAAAAAAATAAGCAACAAATATCGTCTATTTCAATAATTTGAAGTCAGTCCCTTAACATGTGGAGCGTGATGGAGTCCGCATGTGGCTCCTCACACTTGACAAACGTCTATTCAAAGATAGCGAGGGGATAATCGGCAGCCAAACATTAGCTACATTTACAAAGTCACATTAACTTTGATTACTGTGAGGGCGTTTATGTGAATTCGACCTTACAAGAGAACTTTTTAACATTTTTATAAACGACGGCTCAAACACAACCCACCGTATACGACAAATGGCCGACAGGAAAGAAAGACTGACCCGGAAACGAAAGAATCATCGACGTTCTTCTTCTTCAGGGTTTATTTGTGGTTGCCAAACACGAAACCGGCACATTATCGCCACCAACTGGTGGGGTATCTCCTTAAACACCATATAATATATAATAAACCAAATGAGTCTATGTGTATCATGTTTTCGACAATGTCCAAAATATTATGAATAATTATAGTCTGTAATTATGATGTACAATATATACTGCTCAAAAATAAAGGAAACACTTATACAACACAATGTAACTCCAAGTTAATTACACTATTCTAGTTCTATGAAAACAAACTGCCCACTTAGGAAGCAACACGGACTGATTTTCACATGCTGTTGTTCAAATGGAATAGACAACAGTTGGGCATTATAGATCAAAATTATGGTTAAAGGCTTGCTGTGTGTGGGATTTGTTGGGTTTAGTTATGTAAGGTCTTAAACTTATCTTTTAAAGTGCCTTGAAATAACTTTGTTGTGATTTGGCGCTATATAAATAAAATTGAATATAATTGCATTAAATATACGCAATTAGGAAGACACCCCAGATACAGGAGTGGTTGGTGGTGCTTTCACTCTAGTGGTAGCATGAGGCTACAGAGTCTACAACACACGCAAGTGGCTAAGGTAGTGCAGCTCATCCAGGATGGCACATCAATAAGAGCTGTCGCGAGAAGGTTTGCTGTGTCTGTCAGCGTAGTGTCCAGAGCATGGAGGCGCTACCAGGAGACAGGCCAGTACATCAGGAGACGTGGAGGAGGCCGTAGGAGGGCAACAACCCAGCAGCAGAGCCGCTACCTCCACATTTGTGCATGGAGGAACAGGAAGAGCACTGTCAGAGCCCTGCAAAACAGTGGCTTTTGATGCCTGCTCCTTGACTGTTTTACAATAAAACGATGATAAACATTAAACACTTTTACCTCAATTTTGAGAGACGTAAACATCTTGAAAAAACACATTTCATAATTTTTAAATTATCATCATCTAAATCCAAAATGTCACCAGTAGGCTTTCTCAGTCACTCATAATTGTAAATTCAACACAGATTTAGTAAAATCATTTAATCCTGCAGACGTAAAATTCTGTAATTACATTTTACAGCTGAAAATAGTCTGAAATCGATACAGCAGACTTTCTCTTTAGTGTCTGCAAATTGACACGTTGTTAGTGTACTTTTTTTAAAAATTACAAAAAATGTGTTTTTAATTTTCATTTACTAAACCCTTTTGCTTATGGTCAAGTGCTTCTTCTACTTCTTCTGTCAAAGCACTAAACCCTGTGTGGGACATTATTGCCTCCACAGGTGGAGGTTGGTTTTGCTGCTCTCAGTCAGTTGAAACTGATGGGCATTTATTTATTCATTTGGGTTTTGTTTTGTATTTATTTATGGTCTGTATTTATCTCTTGATTAAACATGCCTGTAAGGTCTGTATGTGGGTCGTACAGCCGGTGCGGTTGGCCTTGGGTTCTATGGAGTCAAATTAGGGTCAGATTAGATTTGTGCGTGCGTAAACTGATCTGTGCGTGTGTAACCAGATTTGTCAACAAGTGGGCAAGTAAGGATGGCGTTTGTGGCACCAAAGATTGAGGTAGCACAAGGACGAAGAATTAGTGATGGGTTATCGGTGTTTACAGGGGAATTAGTGGCAATATTGTATGTACTTAATTGGGTAGAGGTATGTAGGGCACAAAGGGTGGTAACAGGTAGTGATGGGCAAATGAAGTTTTATGAAGCACTGAAGCCATCCATCCAATAGGTCCACTGCAGCGCAAAGTTTCCTTCTCTAGTAGGACATCTACTGGATGCAACGATGTTGGCATGAATATGAAGCGTGTGGCGATTTGCAGAAAGACTGTAAATTAAACTGTCAGCAATATAAATAAGTATGTAAAACATGTATGTTGTATGTTATACTGTATACACACACACACACACACACACACACACACACACACACACACACACACACACACACACACACACACACACACACACACACACACACACACACACGATTGTTTAGAAATGTTGAAAATGGAAATGATTATTTACAGTGAGGTGAGGGGATGGACAATGATTGTGCTTTTGTAACATTGAGGTATGGATTGTGGTTTAGGAGACACATAATTTTTTATTTAAAAACGTCAGTTTCTCCACTGTGGCACCGCTAACTTACATAAATGGGGATAGACATATTTCTGTTTCTCCCAGTGTTGGAGCCCGCGGCAAAATCCAAACCACTTCCTGAATGCGTCACGTGGTAGAGCCGGATGCTGCTGTGCTGCTGCCAGAAGAACGAAGAAGAATGAAAACTACTCAAGTTGTAACAATTTTAATTTCCTGCCAAGAACTTGATCAAGCACAAGAAAAAACATTGACAACACAAGGAAAGAAAGAGAAAGAGCAATAATATTACAGAGATGAACGATGGCGACTGTTTTCACCTTCATGCTGCAGAAGGGAAGACAAAAAATAATAAAGCCAGAATAAAAACTTGGTTCAACTTGTCTTTTCCATAGTGATAAAAGCTACAAAAACTATTAATATTCTAACATTTTAGGAACATACATAATTATTATACAGAAATACTACAATACTTTGTATGTACTACCTCCCTTCCACCCCCTCCATCGGCCCATCCTCACTCTTTACGTCACTCCTGTAGTTGAGGGCGTACAATCAAAGATGAACAGATATCAAGTACTGTACAGACACAAGTTATCAATGATCCACTGAAACCAGAGTGCTGGAAAACTGACATCTTACATCTACTGCTTCAAATCCTGACTTTACCAAGTCAGACCAAGAACTTCTGCTTTTCATCTGTCTCATTTGGCAGGTTGTGCATTTCATAGTTAGAGTTTCTGATTTGTTACTTTATAAATGCTTCAATTACTTAGTATCAGAAACTAGGAGACACTTGAATAACTGTGACATTCAGAATCGAGTTTTTGTCTTCTAAGCAGATTTGCTGCTTTCTTCCATCTAACCATTATCAGGGTTTGTGTTTGTGTGTGCGCGCGTGTATTTGATAGGACAATTTAAAAATCAATTCTTGCATACAAAAATCAATACCCAAATGAGCTAACAAACCTTACAAAGAAAAAAAAGATGTAATTTTTGAATTTTGATAAAAAGGAAACCCTAAAGATCAGAACCTGCTTTCTGCCTTATTGGTATAAAAGAACATCATGGTGTATTTGAGAAATTCCAGTACATTTATATACACAATTGATGTGAATATATGAGAGATGTGCTTGTGTGTGTTATTGGACAAATAAAAGTTTTCTTATTCTTATTATTGCTCACGTGATTTAACAACAGCAAGAGGCTGAGTGTATTTTTACACGGGGAATTAAACATTGTAAAAAAGAGTAGATGGAACCTAAATAAGACACTAATTTCCTCTTTAACCTCAAACACTTTTACATGTGAACCTTCTTGCATACATTAAATATTTAATGCCTTCATCTGTAGCCGCACAGCTTTCACTTATTTGTGTTCAGTTTCAAATATATCAGGTTGCACAATGAGTAAAACCTGTACATAATGAATAATGTGAACCTCCTTGTACAGCAGAAATCCTTTTTTCCTTTACTTATTTCTGAGGAATGTTGGTTTTAAATCAGGCTCATTTGGATCAGATGCTGTCACTTATTATTATGTTGTCTTGACATAATTTTTTTCTTCATCCTTTTTTTGTTTAGCAACTTTTTGGTTTTTATAAGAAATCTTAGAAAAATGTTACGTCTTTGACAGAACAGTGCAAACGACTGCCTGTGTTCACCATGAGGTGGTGTCTAAACACCTGTCTCACATTAACTGCCATGAGTTTTGGTTGTTGAGCAAGTTCCACAGGCCCCTAAAAGCAAAAGGAACAAAAAACAAAGAGACCAAAACGCCACAGAACGCCTCGATGGAAAAGTTTGACACATTTTAGAAAAAATAAATAACAGTGGATGAAACAGAAAGGTGAAAATGTGACTAATGTAGAGTAAAATGAGTGGAGGTTTATCTAAAGCCTGGATGTTACAAATGTCCATTGTAAAATAAAACCACTGTTGGATTAGGCAAATGTAAAACCATTGAGTTGATTGGTACATGACAAAGAATGTGGGAAACCATTTCAGGATAACAAACTAACTAAGTGTTAAACTGTTTTATGTAAGAAAAGGAACCATGAAGAACAAAGAACAGAGCCTGCTCATGTTTGATGTTGAACATGTGTCAAAGATTCAGGATATGAATATATTACCAAAAACTAATTAAGGAAAGATTACACACATCCCAAAAAACAATACTTAAAGCTACACAGGAACTTCTCACCATAATGCCAAATGTGTACAGTCAGAGAGCATGAGTGTAATTTATCCAATCCACAGTGACACATGCTTTAAAGTCCAACCATCCAAACCTATGACCTGTCAGTTATTAATATTTAGAGCTTCACGTTCTAGATGTCTACAAACTGAACTGAAAGCAACTCAGCAATTAGACCTTAAGTGCCTGAAGAACTGAACATGTACACGTGCAGAGAAGCCAAGAACCACCTAATGTCCATGTCAAGTCTCAGACCTCCCAGGCTATGACTGCCACTGTAGACTCATCTGATGAGATCTACAGAAGGTAAAACGTGTTTTTGTTCGTATCTCAAAACACAAAACATATTAACACACAATGAGTGGGAATAGTGTTTTCTAATTCATCTGGGACCAAACATGTTGCTCGATTGATAATGGCTAGGTAATGTGTGGCGGAGGCAAAGTTTGCTGTTTACCACTATAGGATGTGCTGTAGCACATATAAAAAGTATGTAAATACTATACAGCAGAAGCTCTGTATAACTCTAACATACGTAATTTGGTTTGGTTGAGCTGAATCTGCAGCTGAAGACACTATTCCATTAGTTACACATGTAGCTGCATCTGTGTCAGCACAGTAATATGTATCCTGGATGGTGGCAGCAGTTTTAAGACAACTGGAAAAATAAAATATAAAAAACTTTAAGTAGTTTGAGGTGTTTTGTTTCCGTGCACACCCACATCGGCATGTATGTAAAGGTTAGAGGTCAGATACACCCAGGATGTAAAGACGAATTAACAAAAAGCCAAAAATCACACTTTCACCTTTTTGTTTTTACCCAGAGGGATTTACAGGCAACGGACAGTTTTAAATGTGCTGCTCTGGAGGCGTCTGGACTGTTTTCCCCTCCGCTGGCTGGGTGTTGAATGTGGATCCACCACGTTGACTAGGTGCGCTGCAGTAAGAGGCACAACAGCATATGCTATAGACAACGTCCACTGTTACCAACAAAATATGTGATGAGTAGCTGTTTATTGTAATGATAAAACACAGCTCTGCTCAAAGCTTTCTCCACAGCTTTTTGTTTAACTGATGCTAGAAATGAGGCTGACCTCTGCACTCTGCCTCTGCATCTTGTGCACAGAGCAGGACACGGGGTCTTCCTCCTCTGATGCTTCACGTTCCAACTCCCGCTCTCGCTTCCCTGTGATGTTTCCTCTGGTATGCAGGAGAAGTCCTGAAGAGATGGCAAACAGTGACTGTGATTGATGTTGGTGCAAGTCAGGCAGAAATAACAACAATAAACACACAGCGGGAGGCACGGAGGACAGCCGAGACACGGCTGGGTGTAAGCCAGCCCCCGGTTCTGGGACCTGTAGGGGGCGCTGTGGGACTGCTCTGGGGTTACTGGTGACACAGGAGCCAATATGAGCTACTACACAGGGAACTGGAGCCAGGGAATTATTAATTAGCTTGGATAATGTAGTAGTCCTAGCTGATTTTAATCCTAGCTGATTCTAAATGTTGGCACTGGTGAAATATATTGTTCTTATTAACTTTGTGTTAAGGATATTAGCAGACTCTCTAAAGTTGTGGGGCCTGAACACGACCTATTAGTTATGTTCTAAGGAAAAATGCGGCTCTCTATCTCAATGAACTTGGTTTCTATTCCTTAGAAGCTCCAGTGACACAAACATGGGTGTAGCATGCCATCGTGCCCATTTCATACCTGGATGTTGAGGCACAGCAAACTCATGGTACAGTTGGCTGCTAGTGATGGTCTGGCTGGCATCTGGCACTGAATGGTATCCTAGAAAAAACACCTCAAACCTCTTATATATGTAAATGACTGAATGCATGTTGTTCAACCCCAGCAGGTTCAAACAAAGACTGAGACACATGCCGCGTAGATGAGACCTACCATGCTGTGGTTGATGCTGTTTGGGCTGTGGGTGCAGTCGTGACTGTTGTCCAACACCACCAGGCCCCGTGTGTTCCTCACTGTCAAAGTTGAGCAGGATGCTTCCACTGGCGTTTCCTGCTGAGACGGGGCTCCCAGACACACCAGGAACTGAACAGAATCAATGATCACACATTAGAACAGTGTATTGTGTAAACATTTATTATTAGTACTTCTTCGCTCACTCACAGTGTGTGTTGTTGGGAGTGGTCCCTGCCTGCTGATCCCCAGGAGAGTAGGCCATCATTCCTCCATTCCCATTCCCGTTGGTAGATGGCACTGATGCCAGCAGGCCTGAAACGGACAATGATGCATTTACAAACACGTTTAAATGGAAGTAACCTGTGATTATTCCTTCATACAAATATTATGTGATGCTGATGTCTGCATTTACAAGAGGTTTGATAAATTTGATTTGTATTGTTTGTATAGCTAAACTGAAACTTTCAACATTATGCAACAGAATGATTTTTTGTTATAGACTGAAAATTACAGAAGAAATCTGACAAAATAGCCAATAAAAAGACAAACTGGATGGTCTTTTCATTTGTTAAATTAAGTAAGAAGTTTTGCTTTGTGAATGTTTCTGGTGTCATTAAAAGTCTATTAAACTGTCAGAAACATGATTTCTAGCCACGAATATAATCCATTTAGTCCAAAACACTAAGACACTGTGTAAACGGATTGTGTAGATGTCTACAGGCCACAGTGTTCCTTAAAATCGGAAAGGAAAACGTTGATTTAACCTCCACAGAGAGCACAGCTCCTTAGTTGTCAGTCATGGTCACACTGTTGATTTCTTACCCAATCCTCTGTATCGGCTCAGCTGCTGATAGATCTGCTTCATCCTCTCAATGTTGAGGCGGCTCGCCTCGGCGTGGTGCACCATGGGCTTCGGGTAATGGACTCCAATGATGCACTTGGCAGCTGCCTGCACGGCCTCTGGAGCGTTCCACGGATCGTAAATGAACTTAGCAGGGAAACCTCGGAGGACAGGTAAGTATCGTCTGGAAGCACAGGGAGATATTATATATGCCCACCTCTGTCAACAGCGTGTAGGGACTTACACAGTAAATCACAGGGAGAGTAATGCAAAGACACAAAAATTGCTCCTACAAAAAGCAAAAATAGCTACAAAGAATTTGGTCAGATATAGTTATAATAGGTATAAAATATATGAAAGTCTTCAACTACCTTAAGCATCAGTTAAAAAGTTATTCTATAGAGTTTAATCATCTTGTTCTTAAATAATTATCCATACGTCTTCATGGTATTAAACTGTAGGAGACACTCTGGTTCATGTTTACAGCCCATGTATGTGCTTTAAATAATAAAAGCATGCTGGTCTTCAGCACTTCATGCTTCATGGCAAATAGCTGCTACAAAATGAAAGCTACAAACAACCACAACACTGCACAGCGTGGCTATAGTAAATGAGAGTATGAGTAGGAAGTCAGGCTTGAAACTCCTGCATGAACTTTTGGAGACTGTGGCACTGGAGTGAGCTACCATCACAGTGCACAGCGATAGAAAAACAGGGTTGTGGTCCCAGACAACTGTTACTGTAGGTTGGTGCGATGGCACACACACCACAGACAGAAAGTACGATCCTCCAATAAAACACTGCAACAACATAAAGAATTCAGCTCACGATACAATTTCAACCAACTGAAAAGCGTTTTTTTATTTTCCTTTGGGCTGTAGTGGATTTGCTCCATGTGACAAAGAGAGAGCACCTACCTACTGCACTTGGTCCAACCTTACCCATTCCAAGCAGGGGAGACAGACAGGACTGAGGAGGGGGGACGAGTGGAACTGTGGGAAGTGCAGCGCTGAGAGGCACAGAAAGTGAGGGTGGGGGTGGGGGCCTCGTGGACCAACACGCGCGCACGCGACAGACGGCCTCCGGTTGCTACGGAGATCAGCCCATCGCTAGAGAGATCACTGCTGATAGGGTTGGTGAGGCTAGGACAAGTCTACTGTGACAAAAGAGTGTATTGCCCCCCTTCCACCCACAGTCCCCAACACGTGATCCAGAGCAGGTGTACAGTTGGGAGGGTTCTGTCATTGACACGTTTGCTTCCTGTCGTTTACGATGCTGAAAACAGTCAATGACTGAAATCGGTTTGTTGCTTTTCATTTTCTCCCTGGCTGCAGTTTGTCTGTCTGTCTGAATATTTAAGGATTGAAGTTCTTTAATGTGTGGATGTAACTATCCAATGACAGAAGCCTTCCATTATACCTCAGAGCTCCAAGGACCACACCCTCCCTCCACGCTCAGACAGCGGTGGACCTGCCCCTCTGTCCCCTAGACTGTGGTGGTTGTCTTCTAAGTGGGTCAGCAGCCCCCTGCTGACTGGACCTTCCCACTACCACGGCGTCACACTCTAGGCTGGCCCACTAGGGGGCCCCCTCATTTCACCAAAAGGGACCACAACCCTTTTGCCAGGAAGATCCGCGACCTGCCAGTAGCCAACAGTCCTGCAGAGGACAGCGGGTGGTGAACGAACAGGAAGTGGCGTGTTCAGATACATGTAATGTGTGCTTTGCGTTATTATTCCTAACTATGTTGTTCTAAATTATTTACTTACTGCTGCTTTATTTAGCACTGAATTTGGATTTGGTTTATCTTTTTCATTTTAAAAATTTTCTTTAGATACTAAACAAAATGTACAACTGTTTCCCTAATAGTTCCTATTCACTATTTTAGGTAAAGTCGTGTAAATATGTGACCTAATGTACAGCAAACCTCCATCTGCTAATCTCCATATTAAACTATTTAAACCTGTGCGAGTGTGTGAGAGTGTATGTGTGCTTCTGTGTCTACGTCAGCCAGCCACTGCTCTGGGTCCTCCTGAACCAGCAGGGCTGCATTCACATAAGCAGAGCACCACTGAACATTTCACAAAGGGCCGGATGAGGGGCTTTGCCCAGCACCTGGACAAGGGACCGGCTCACACGGGCACAGCTGAGGTCACAAGCACCGACACCAAGCGTGCAACGCTGCAAAGGCAGAGCTCGTCCCGCGCCTCTCCTCACTGCTCTCCGGGGAATGCTTCATAGTCCTCTACCTAACGAATGCAGCCGAGGCGTTTGCATTTCCCTACCAAGCGGTCAGGATCCCTTTTGACGAAATGAGACGCTACCGAGTCACAAGCCCGCCTAGAGGGTGCTGCTGGGGCATGAGCAAGTTCTCACCCCTCACAGGTAAATAAAAACAAACTGACACAACACAGTCCCTATGTCCATCCAATGCAGCCCTGGCTGGCAGCCCGACTGCACCCGGGTGGAGCATGTGTGAGAAAAGCCATGATCTTAAAAACAATCAGCTACAATCTGCGAAGGGGAGAGGGGTCGCTGAGCTTTTCCCCCAATCCCCCAAAACACAGACACAGAGTCACATCCAGTGAAAGACAAGAATTAATCTACCGTTCCACAAAAATCATCTGGTTGCAACAGTTATCCAAAGTTATGCACTTGCACACAGTCACACATCCATGAACAATTTGAAATACAGAAATCATTACAAAAGACATGCCAGATTCAAAAAAGAAAGTGCTGAAGTTTAACAAAGAACTAAACAGACAGATGGGCAAAAAAGGAGGGTTAGGGTTTGTTTGTCTTTTCATTCACTTACCCAGAAATCTGGAGGCCCCTGTCATCCCTTCATCTACTTCAGGTCGTTGAAACTCAAATATAAATTACTGAAGCTCTGTCTGAATAAACTTTACTTACTGTGTAACATATTTAGCATTTACAGTGGAGGCTACAGCTGTTCAGTAATTATGATAAACTATTACTGCTGAGCTGGAGTTTACACATTCTATAATGGACAGATCCCCTAACAAGACAAGTTACTCCCTGACACTATCTATTCCTGCAAGCGTTGAGAGATAGAGGGGACAAAGGTGCCATCCAGGTCGGGATGCATCAGCAGCTGACATCAAGAGGCGATGCCAGGAAAGGTACCCACCTGATGAAATCCCCGTTTGGGTCGGTGCGCCGGCCGAAGCCCACGGGACAGTAGCAGTGGAAAAACTGCTGGAAAAATGAACTGCAGGACAGCCACATCCAGCTACCTGCGTTCACACTCCAGTCTGCATCTAGGAGCAACTCCTCAAAAACCTGCCGCAGCACAAACATCACCAGTAAGGCCTAAGACAAGTGTCATTCATATTTAACATTAGCTGTGCTTCCTCACCTTCATTCCCTCTTCCCAGCTGATCCAAAGGTCCCCTCTGGTAAGAAAGCAAGCCACCGCATGTCTGGCCAGGTGATGGATCCAGCCCTCCTGCCTCAGCTGAGTCATGATAGCATCTATCCAAGGAAAACCCGTCTTAGCTTCAGCCCACTTAGCAAACGCTTCAGGGTTTTTATCCCAGGGGATGCGGACACATATTGGGTTTCCCTCCATCTTGTCAAAACGCGGGTTGTTGGTGGCAGCGGTGTAAAAGAACTCTCGCCACAGTAACTGGCCGTATAAAGATAGTGGAGGGGAGTTGTTTTTCTTCACCTGAACACAACAGGAACGAAACAGAACAGAAACATTTCAGGGACAGCAAGGCTCCATTAACACAGTCAGATAATTTTTATGGCCTTGGATTCTGCTTTGGATTCGTAAGCTGACCTTGCGGTACAGGTCAGTAAGCTTGAAGTAAAAAAGGCGACATGAGAGGCAGCCAAAGCGCAGGTAGGGGCTGAGGCCTGTTGGGCTGGCCAGCAGCGAGTTGGCGTTCATTCTGGGGCGCTCAAAGTTGGCCACCCAAGCCTGGGATGAAGAAGAAGAGGGAGAGATGCAGAGCAGGTAAATAAATGCTAAACACACTTTGATGAAAAGTTGGATATCATCTACACATGATCCATTACTTTGTTCCATTACATAAAGTATCTTCTCAAAATGTGGAGGGTGTGGTTTGTTAAAATGTCCCATTGCGAACAATGTACCCCACTGTATTCTCTTACAGGTATCTAGTATAAACAGAAGGCGTTTTTAAACTGTGAGCAGATAACAATGACACAATGTCTTCTCTTCATGCTCCATGGATCAAACTGAGACAATTCATCACGCTGCTAATATTTATCCTTCGACTCTTTGGAGACTGAGCAACTTCTCAGGTTGATATTGAAGAATTACAGCACAGTACTGACCTTTCTCTCTAGATGGCGCTCTATCCTGGTCAAAGCCTCCGTCTCACCTCCAGGCCACACAGCTGATGGAAGGCCCTCAGTGTCAAAGCCTGAAAGCAAACAAAGGAACAATGTGTCATTCTCATGGTGGATGAGTCAACAATACTTGAATATGTCTTTAAAAATACGTCTCTTATTCTGTTACTATTCTGTTGGTGACACCATTAGCACCACATCAATGCATAAATGAATGAAGGAGTCTACCCATCAGTGAGCTGACATTTATATCATTTGGACTTCTGTCTTCTGTGTTGTTATAAACTTTGCAAACACAATACTTTGTTTATTAGTAAGAAATACATTTAAATGCTCAAATCCCAAAATTTACATCAAAGACTTCCTTATACTGTATCACATATTTCAAACTGTCCCAATGTCCACAACAGTATGAATGGAAAGCAGACATGAGGATTGGCTTGTTTAAAAGATTAACATGTTGACAGGCTAATTAGGGACCAAATACCAGCTTGTGTGGAGTAATGCAGACATCTGCACCAGTAGATTAACACTTTAAATATCTGCTTTATGAATGAAATAGCACAGGTGTAGGCAGCAGATGGACAGTGTATAAAGGGACTGTGACCTTCTGTGAATGGAAAACCAGACATCTGGAAATAAATCTCAAAGGAGCTGAACGGGTCACCTGATTAATCCAATAGTGAGCATTTACAAGACATGTGGCTACAGAGTTAAGGAGGTTAGTGAGCAGACAGCACAAAGTTAAAGAGGGAGTTCTTCCTCTTGTTGTTGTTATAAACGAACCAAAATTGACAAATTTTTTTTACTAAGTTAAGGTTTTGCTTGTGAGGCAAGGACTTTACTTATGATTTGACATCCTAGTGTTTCTACTGCAGAAACAGACAGAGCACGTGTGTTTTAACAGTTTTACAACCCACTGCTGCAATGTGCTGTGTTAGTCACCTAGTTCTTCCAGGGAAGGGACTCCGTACTTGTCACCATGGTCGTCAGAAATGGGGGTGACACAGCGCCCCATCAGGCTGTCTGACAGGGTCTCCACAGGCTTCTCAGGAGGATCCATCCGACTGATCAGCGTCTGGAAACGCTTGTAGGTCAGAGGGGGCTGGCCGCCATTCAGCTCAATGATCCTGGAGAACAGGCACACGAAGTTAATCACCTTTAAAAATAATGTTTCTTTTGTTGCAATATTTGTTTTTCTCACTTGTCCAGGTCATAAAGGGTGTGCGATATCTTGACGACGACCTCCACTCCTGCCTCCATGGCCAACTTCTTGATTGCAGCATCTCGTTCTTTCCCAAAAGGCTCTGAGTCGTACTCGAAGGTCAATCGAGAGATCTTCCACTCCTGATATAGAGACGCACAACGAAACGGCCCTGTCAGGTTGCTTGTTTAAACCATAAAGTCTCATTAAGCTAATTCAAAAAAATAATTGATTATTTAAACACCTGATTTATTGTTTTATGTTCCTGAAAAGAGAGACACTTAGACCCTTCTCCTGAATAAGACCTGACAAGCTTCAACCTACTGCTTGGTATTCATAGATAATTACCACAGTTATGAACACATGTCCAGGACCTTCTCACCACAGACTAATTCAGGTAATGAGCACTCCCACCTGTGACTGTTTACAAGTATTCTGTTTTCAATGCTCACTTTAAATAGGCGTGGGAACACATTAGCTGGTTGGCCCCTGATAACAAAAAGGCGAGAGTTGAGCTTTCGAAGGCTTGCATCCAGATCCTCCAAACACTGAAGCAGAAACCTGAGAAGAAGAAGACAAACAAAGTTTTTTGAGTTTTTAGGCACAACTTGACAAATAGAGTTTCCCTCTATGATCCTTCACTGTGATACTCAAACCTCCAGAAGACGGCTGTTTAGACTGTTTAGACAGAGGTTCAGGTGTTTATAGCTGAGATCATGTGTGTTTGCCGATCAAGTATATAACTACAGCTATATTTACTTCCTGTGTTGTCCCTTCTGTCTTCCTCTGTTTAATTAATTATCGCTTTCTTTTTGTTAAAGGAAGGGGCTTTATTTGGGTTCTAGTTGTTTTTATATCTGCTTTGCTACATCTAGCCAACCTTCTGAACATGTAGGTTTAAACTAGTAAAAGAAGCCATCCATCTTCAGAACATGTGTCAACATTGACCATCACATGTACAGACTTGCTACGTTTAATCTAGTCCTGATTATTGCCAGAATCATGCAGGATCACAGACTGAGCAGCCTGCAAGCTGAGCAGATGATGTTCTGCTCCCTCCTGTCTGACCCTTATAACCTTGTCATTAAACTGGTCAAGACTCTCACTCACAGCCAAAGCCCCATATGCTCCCAATCCACACGCAGACACACACACAGAGCTCACTTTGTGGCAAGGTCGCACACAATTAAGGCATGTGCCTTATTATTCATGAGCTAGACACACTAGAAAGTTTAGTGGGGGCTTTGTAATTGGCCTGGGTTGGTCTTTCTGAGGACCCGCAATGAGTGAATGGTATGTGTCAAGTTCATCTATCACAAAATGTACAGATGGACACTAACAACAACACTAACAATTAGGCAGTCCAGGGAAAAGAGAGAAACAATTCAGTAACATGTTGTTTTTCAAATGTCACTATTTCAAAAGCATTTTCGATTAAATGATTAAAGTTGATTACATTTTTCGCCATAAATATAATGTAAATAAAACCCACAAGTAATAAATAAACATCTATTCCTGACTTCAGCATTGTCGATTAAAGCTGTGAGGCGGCATTGAACAAAAGGTACAAAAGAGGTGAAACTGTTTTTTTCAGTAAGAGAAACATTGGTTTGTCAAGCAAAACAAGCAGCTTATGCATTAACATTTAAAAGCTGTATTTGTGGGCACCTGGCCACATGTACAGTGGTTTAAATGCTGAAATGCACTTGTTTCCACAAAGGAGTGAGCCCACACACATTAACACTGGTGTGTGGGTGCACACCTGTATTTGTGTTGCTGGGTGAGCTACTTCCTCCAATGTACCTGGCTACCTGCCTGCCTGCCTGCGTGTGTGTGTGTGTGTATGTGTGTGCTAGTCCTTATATAACTGTCCTGACCTACATCTGGTAGAACAGACACACTCAGCTTCCACCATAGTATAACACAATCCCTTAGCCTAGTAACCTCATTCCTGGCCTTGCACCCACACAGACACACACATCCAAGGCCCACACGTTCCCTATCCTCCACCGTCTCTGCAAGAACAAAGACAAGTTGTAGAGTGTGAAGTGGCAAATGTAAAATAAAGCAGTGTTTCTATTTGTGTGTCTGCATTCAACTGTTGCTGACGCAGTCAAACATCTCAGTCTGAACCTTAATTTTAAGATCCGTGGGGACTAAAAAGGGATTCCATTGATGAGGACAGACAAACTGCACTGTCTGACCCAAGACTGACCAACTGAACGACCAACGTCAGACTCTATAAAAGCAGACTCATTAATAAGCCAGTTGTCTAAACTTATGGAAAAAACCCTCGAGCAGAGTTAGAAGAGCTTAAATATGTTGCCTGATAACAGTGTTGGTTGAAGAGAACATTCTGGATAAGTGAGTTACTGACAATAAAAAGATTGATAAAGTGAGTTAGAAGTTAGAAGTCTGGTGTTAGTGAGTGAGTCTGATTAACAGTGTCAGATGGTGTATATGCAGTTTTACCTGTATTTCTGTAAACTGCATATTGTATATGTCTTTAGATAAGGATGTCTTTTAACTTTGGCTTGGGTTGGAAGTTTTCTGCTGATAGTTTTCCATGTTGTGATAGTGGATATACTTATCAATAACATTTTCCACGTACAGTACATTTAAAAGAGTTTCCCCAGCATACGTCAAACATACGTCAAATCTGATCTCGATTGAATCCTAAGCAGTGCCAGAATGGTTCTAAATGTTTTTATTTGAATCACATCACTATCACATCCTAAGAATTATCTTTGAAACCTTTTCCAGTCTTCTTGAATCCTACAGAAATCTTCTTTGTTGGAGTCAAGTCAACAACACATTTTGTGCATACACAAAGATTTCTAAATCCCACTTACAGAACATCAACACTAAACATCAGACATACTTCCACTATATTTATATAAGCACTTAATACATCAAACACAGAAGCAGTTATAAGCAAAACTATTAATGAAACAACTGCTTAGTGGTTCTTGTACTGATTAGAGGTTTTATTTTCTAATGATTAGACTTGATAGTCAAAAAGGCACAATATATGTAAGCATGTACACACAAGAGTATTAGTTTGCACATTAAGTCTTAGAAGGAGTTTCGGGTTTATGCTTATACAAAATAATAAAATGTGCCTTTTCATTATGTTATGTTTTCTAATAAGTATCCATTGTAGAAGAGGTCACACAGCAAAGCCTTCACACAACTAGGTCATGATCACATAACCACTCAGTTTCATGCACTGGCACACTAACCTACATCTCTTACACAGACTGTTCTTACAATTTTCCCTAAATGGAAAAATAATTGATCATCTACTTTTTTATTGTTTTCTGCTTTTGAGCCTTATTTCCTTACTGAGCCTTCCTCCTGTACGATTATATATCAGAGTTAGTGATATAAATCCTCATAACATAAGGTACACTATCCCAACTTTTCATGATGATAGTAAATTGTGAATTATTGAGACTAAAGTGTGAATTAATGAGACTCAGATTAATAGGGTTCATATTTGTGGGAACAAAGCTCTGAAGTGGTATAATATATAGTAGTAGAACCACTAGAACTTCGAAACATACCCCACGCTTAAAGGAAGTCAGAGGGAAGAGTACACATTTGGACACACTGTACGGAGTAATACGAGAATTCAGTAATAAATATTAAAGTGAAAAACACATACAATAAACAAAACAAACCATTACTTATTAGCTGGCATTCATTAGAAGCACTGACCTAAGAGTAGAGAATAAACAATCATAAAGTAGAGACAAACTAATTCAGCAGATGAACTCAGGTCAAACCTATTTTCCTCATTAATTATTATAACTAATTAGCTCCTGATGGGTTTACACTATCAAGTGTGTTACTCGTGTGCAATAACAGAGTGTTTAAAATCTCTAAGCTTTACAATAATTTAGTATTTCTGTCTCTCCAGACTCTGCAGTATTTGTTTATTATTGATGCTTTCAATCGCAGGTTATTATTGCAGTAAGCCTTCAGGCATTAAATTAATTAAATAAATATTTAAGTCAGTTAGTGTTTAGGCAAACTGACAGAAACAAAAAAAAAATCCACAAATACAGATATTTCTGCTTTCTCTAAAATCTATAAAACATATTGGTATAGAATTGGGACGAGCAGGAAAAATCCTCACCTCCACCTGTTGACCCCGACATTGGAGGAACCTGCAAACCATGGGTCCAGGAAGTAAACGCAGCGAACTGTCCCAGCTTCCCGGACTGCCTCTCGGAGAGCTGGGTTGTCGTGCAGACGGAGGCCCTTACGGAACCAGTGGATGGAATTCGGGGCCATTTTATTCTGAAAGATAAAAGTCAAAGATCAGAAAAAGAAGATCTACCGTAGGCTCGGTAGAACATGGCTTGACTTAATGAAACAAATGGCACTAGTAATTATTTTTGCACAGAAATTCGTTTTGTACGGTACTACACAGCTTAGCTTTAAATATGTATACATGTTTATTATTATTATTATTATTATTAGTGTTGGTATTACTATACTATTATTTCTATGCTCTTATGTCTCTTGTTTTTCTTGTAATACTGCACAATTGCACAACTCCTTGCTGTTTTCCCATGGCTGTTCCAGCAATTGAATTTCCCCACTGTGGGATCTATCCATGTATCTATTTAGTATGGAGTCAATCCTTTGCTGGAGGTGTCCTCTGTTAGAGAGAGCTACTGTATATTGTGTGAATTCATGCATTTGCTCAAGTGGGATCTGTTGTGTTTTCTACACAGACTGTGTGGTCTGCGAGCTTACTCTGTACAGTAAAGGACCTTGAGATGACTTTAGTTGTGAACTGAAGCTATTTAAATATACTAAACTATTTTAGAAATTAAGTGTCAACCTTTCACTAACAATTTTATGATAGTGAGTATCTGCTATACAGAAATAAGACTAAAGCATCCAGTCTCTACCATCTGAACACTATGACAGAACCATCTGAACACTACCACCTCCCAATTTTGCAGCACAGAATAACATCAGCACCCGAAAGTATGAAGGGTAACTCATTTCTTTGAGAAGGCCAGTAGGTTCTGAATGTTACTTATTTACTATGAACTGTTACCCACCGTCAGTCAGGACCAGATTGGTGGGTGACAGTTTAGGCCGTCGCTCATGGTTTGCCACCAATCACCAACTCAAGAAACTAATTTGAGAGAAAATAACTTAAGACTTCAAAGTCAGAAATGTGAAGTCAGACACTGAAGTGGTCACACACTGAGTTTGTGTATTCTTATCATCATATCATAATAGTTTTTTTTTAATAATGCAATAATAATGCAATATGTAATATGTTTTTGCAATTAGTATTGTATCATCTCCTGCTGTCTATGGTTTTTGTGTTGTTTCTGTTGCTTTCCCTTGGGTGCGTGTGGGTGTGTTTGTGTATGAGCAATGGGCCAGAGGTGGTGATAGCAGTTTTGGTTTGGCACGTTTTAATTGATTGCTTCCACCTAAATGAATGTTCCACCTAAATGAAAGTCTAGAATCTTCTATGCGGAAGACGACAGCCGCCGCTTTTGATGTGTCGTTCCCAACCAAACCATTTTGGCAGATGTTACATTGTACTGCATATTAGATGTAGATGAATGTGTCAACAGTTGTAGTAGATTTGAGCACTATTTGAAAACATTAGAAACTCGTAATATATTAACTGATAAGTCTCCAGTGACCAATGTGACCTCCGTAAGAAACATACAGTAGACCTTTTGCCTTTGTGATAGCTTCAATTTAAAACTGAGGAATTGTTATTGTAAAAGTTAAAAGTTCTGTTAATGTCACAGAATCTACGGATGTACAGAAGAAATCGGCCAATGAGTGTATATGTTACAAATAAATCTCTCCTAGCAAAACAGTGATGAATGTGATTAGAAAGCTACCTACTAACTAGTACTATAAACGCTTTGCCTTGGCTAAGCCTTAGAAACTTGAGAATAAAGGTTAAGTCTATCTTGGGCCCCATTGAGATTAACATGAATAAGATATATGTAAAAGATTTCAGCATTAGTATAATGAAACGAAGTACAAGAAATTATATGTTGTCAGTGTAGAAATTATTTCTTGATAAACATCACAAAAGCAGCAGACCTAGAAGAGCTGATGAAATGCTGTATATATTTAAGGTATTTTTCTATAACACGTCATCTTTTTATGGAATGTGACTTGGCACTTAAAATACACATTGAAATTTTTTGGCACAATAGCAACATGCACTCAGCCGAATTCTTGTTTTATCGTCAAAGCAACAATTCTAGTTAGATACCCAGGAAATATCCTCCACACTAATCAAGTCAGTATTATATTCATTGATCTAAATTTGTTAAACATTTTCAAAGCATAATTTTAATTCCACAGAGTATTTCTACAGATAATGCCACAATTAAATATTTTTTCAAAAAAGCAAGGAACATTGGCACGTAGCTTTAAATAGACTACACTGCCCACATATTACACTCATCTTGCAGACAGCTATTGTACAAAAACCCACTTAGTTATGGCTTTAACCCCCTTTAATTCATATGTACATTTGAAAATAAATAATATTTAAATGGTGTTTTAATCATTTCCAAGTGTGACGGTGTCCAAATGAAAATTAGGTCACATCGTCTATTGTGAATGGGAGCTGATACCAACATCCACCTCACATGAACTCAAGCAACAAATACCAAGTAACAGTAGTTAGCTAATGTCATAATGGAATATATCTGTCCTAAGAGGTCTCCAAAATATATCTAACTCCAGGTTGAATTGTCTGTCCAGGAAACAACCGTTGTGGATCAAAACGGGGTCACCAGAGCGATGCTTATGTAACTGATGGCGCTGTTTATAAAAGTAAACCCGCTAAACTAACTCTGTACCTCTGCTACAAAGCCACGTCTTACCTTGTACTGGCTCCCTGAAGGTAATATTTATCTCAAGCCCAAAGAAAGAATCATTTCTTTCCTCTGTTATGGTGTACGGGGTAGTGCAGTTTCTCCAGTAGGTGAACGTAAACCCAGTCTGAGAAGCCGTCCTGCGCCTCTGCACTTGCTTTAGGCTGCTGTACTGTTTTGTTTCATAAGAGACGGGCTCACTGCGCATGCTCCAGTTCTTAGACCTCTATCCTGTTGCATTCAGACTCAACGGGAAAAAGTGGCCTCCGATGTATTTAATATAAATTGTACTTAATGTCGCTGCATTTACAAAACACATATATGTACTTATATAATAATATTATTATATAATATTAAAATATTATTATATTATATATATTATTTTATCTAAGCAATTAATGTGTGCGCTGTTTTAGGGCTATTTTATTTTACTTAAATACAAAAATCTTTTGTGTGCATTTAGCTAATTATGAAAGCAGAATCAGGATATCGTTGGAATAAATTTTAACTGAATGAGCCCACATGCCCGTCATTTATATTGTATGTAGATGTCTATTTCCCTACTGTAGCAGAATGCAACAACAGTCCTGTCAAACGTGAGCAATGACGTGTATTCTATTCACGGTTGTCATTGGTTGGGGGAAATCACGTGGGCACCTTCAGTCACGTTTAAGACGCATGCAAATACGGAAGTTCAGACGGCACGCTGTCCAATATATGTTATTATCAAATCTCCGTAGAGATCGGTTCTCGATCGACCAAAACGTCGTTTATCTCTATTTTGACGTTTCATTGACGCTTATTGCTCACTGAGGGTCGAGGACCGAGCAGCATCTTTGGCATACACTAAAGGACCTGGCTGCAGACATGGTAGAGCGCAGTCTGTCAAAAACCGGACGTTATAAGACTGTAGTGCATTAAAAACCGGAAGTCAATAAAACTGAACGTTTCCGAAACTTGAAAGGTTATATATAAATAAATATAAGAATTTAAGACTTATTAAGCTTATTAGGCTATTATAATATGGCAAGAAAAGGGACTTTAAATACAATTTGGAATTCTGGTTGTCATAGCACATTTACTTCAAAATATGATCAACCAAACACAATTAGCAACAGTTTGAAACCATTCTCTTACAGTGTAACCCTAAAGTCCTTATTCATTTTCACTTTTACAGTTGGTGAGTCCACTTTCATTTTCTATTTGCTTTCTAGAGCAACTTCAGCTTAAAAGACGCAGTTATTACTGTACACTGACTACTATAATGTGAGTGGGACAGAAACAGCTTAATAATTTCCTATATCGTGTCAAATTTCTAGTTTTTTTTATTTTTGTTTACTTTTCCAACTGCCTCAAACTCAAACTACAAACCATTAACTTCAATAACAACATTAAGAGTTATCAACTACTCACCAAACAAATCTCCTTTGGCTTAATTAACTTTTTGTAATTAACTGTTAATAGTTAATGACAACTAAACATTTTTTGCAGCTTTCCCATCAAACCCTGAAATGCACCACGTACCTGTCAGACCTCACCTACTCCTGTTTTTTCTTCTGCATTCACTGTTCTCATCTGGTCTGGACAAAATGGATGTAGCGCCAATGGAAGTCATTGTTCACAGCTCTTCCTGCAGTGTGACCTGTGGGCTGGGGGTGAAAACACAAACTCTGTGTTTACTTGACAGCAAAACAGTAATGGAAGAAGATGTGGAAAGTAAAAATGTAACAGAGGTATCACATTACGTCAAATAGTATTAAAGCACACTTAGTCACAATTGTAGCTTCTAAATAACTGTAGACCAACAATAATCATAATCATCTTCATATTGAACGCTGGAATCACAGGTGACGGACAGGTGTTACGTTCGTAAGGTGACCTGCCAGGAAACGTGGCAGTGTGGACTCAGGACGATGACTGTGACAGCAGGACAGAAGGTGGAGATTGACTGTCTGGAAGAAGTCATGAAGGCAATGGGGAGGTTCTCCTGGAGGTAATATGAGAAAATGCCGAAGAAATTCTGGATGAACAAAGAAACCAAAAGGAGTAAAAAGCAACAATAATAACTACATTAAAAAGTCAGGGAACAGACTCACTGATTATCATTTACGATAAAATCTTTCATGGCACTTGCAGAATGAGGTGGAGAGAATATGTTTGATGATTATGTGTATAAACTATGGCAGCAGCACATCAAGGATCCTAAGCACCTAACCCATCTCTAAACCATCTCTAATGAACAAGAGAGACTTGACAGTTCAGCCAGAGTGAACATGACTCTTAACTGAACATGTTTTTAATTTGTATATATAAGTGTTAAAGATACTGTGATAGATAGTTCTATTCATTTATTGGTTTACTAGAGTGTTGTGGCGTTACAGCCGTGGAATGATCACCTCTGATCAGTCCTTGTTTGCCCGCTGGGAGGCCCCTCTGCTGGACCGAGTTGTTATGGACCCCATCCAGGAGGAGAACTCAGGTAAACACGGGTCAATATGGGAGACGCTAACGTAGCTGTTTAGCTAAAAAAGGAGGTAAAAGGAAACAACTGTGTTACAGAAGAAATCACTAATTCATGAACTTGTCTCCCGTTAGGAACTTACTGCTGTGAAGTACAGGACGCCACCTATCACAGGGTGAAGAGCATCTACTGGGGGATCCGGGTTTTACCTGCTGCGGTTGTTAATCTGGACTATGAAGGTGCTCTGGCTCAGTGGGAGTCGAATAGAAGCCAGGGGAACCAGACTGGGTTTGAACAGTCTGTGCAAAGAACGGCTCTTCTGTCCATGGTTTGGCTTTGGCTCGTGTGGTCTACTGTTGTGTAATGATATCACTAACATGATTTTATGACAGCATCAAAGCATTTCTCATCAGCTTTGCATTTGTTGTCTGTGCAGGTGCTCATAAGCTTAAGCATCGCAGGTGTTGGGGCTGGAACGATGCTGCTGGGCCTCTACTGGACACTTAGAAGCAGAGCACAGAGGCAGTAGTTCATTTATCATCCACTGCATCTGAATCATTAAGTAATGCAGTCAATACCAAAATAAATCTTAGCTTAAAACATATTCCTTGTATGATTTTAAACAGAATATAAAAATGAAAGTTTGTAGTGATAATGCAAGGAGATGATACCAGAAATAATGGTTAATTGATTGTTGCCGGCTGGTTGCTGTGTTTTTTCTGTCTGTGTGGCTGAATTCTTATTTTCTGAATTCATGTTCATTTGTGTTCTCAGTTCGTGGCTGTTTTACAATTACAGCAATTTTAATGACAGTGAGTCTGAACAACATTAATTTAAATCTCACTATGGTGATTAAGTGATGTCTGGCTCTCTATCACTGACTATCACTGTCAAACCTTTCACATCACAGAAGGTGTAAAGCAACTGAATACTCATATAACCTAAAAAGACAGGAAATCTGATGTAGCACAGTTGAAGAGAATCTGTGATTAACTGTAACTATTAAATATTTCCCTCGGTAGCTGTAACAATAGTTACATTCATAGTTCTAATTAAATGCGAAGAAGAGGTCCAATTTAAATGAGAAGCTGGGTGCTTTAAAGTACTAGTTAAAATCAGATATTATAATATTTTGTTTGTCACCAGCAGCCACAAACATGTTCTGATGGAGGATCAATAGCTTGGTCATAAAAGATCAATTCTGTTCCATAGTTTCCTCTGACAGAAGACTCAATTCTGATGAGACACAGTCATGTTTGTCACTCCATCATAAACCATCCCATTGTTCCCCTTTGATCTATGAGGCCCAAAGCTTTCTTCCCATTCCAACTCTGCTCTGAGGCCCACAGTGCACAAATTGCCTCTCACAGGGTTCACTTCTGTCATTACACTGTGTTAATCTTTATCAGTGACATCCTGTTTATTGGCTCCTTAAAAAAGTGAAAAGTAATTTCTATCTGGCACATAGTGTTAATTCTGAACCCTCATACTGCATTCCACCTTAGAGCTCCTCTCCTTGTTGTGGGCATGAGTAAATGTAACGTGATTAATTCTATAGAAGCATTAACTCAGAAACTGATTTAACGTACAGTAGCAGAAAAACACAAAGCTCTTTTTTGACGTAGCAAAACATATAGAATAACATGTTTTAACGAACAGAAACCATAACCAACAACAATCACTGTCATTTGGAGCCATGAAATGAAAGAAGTCACGTGTTAATTTCTGTTCTACAGTGAGGAGCAGAGGCTCCAGGGAAATAACACTAACAACATTATCCTGATGTGTTTACTGTACTTCATCGGTTTCCTTGTAGAACTTGTCCCGCTGGGCCCCAGGGGTCAGCATTTCCATTTGTGTATTTATTTACAACATCAGTTTAATTTCTGCTCAGCTGCAGCAGCTCAAAACACAGTAGTCCAACTGAACTGACAAATGTGGTGTATCTGCATGAGCTTGTCCAGCAGGATGTGGAACACTAATGACAAGATCTCAGACGCAAATGATAATGAAAACAACCTTTTGTGGTTAATATCATAAACAAGAAAGAAACATGTTCAGGAAATAAGTGAATGTTTGATTTCTTTTTCATAGATTTGACAGAATATCCATTGTCTCTAACACACTGACTTCTCTCAGAACACTTGCTGGAATCTTACACTATATAAATAAAACTGAATTTAATTAAATTAGTAACAGTTAAATGAGAGAAATTCTGCTGTTAAGCAGAGAATTGAGGATCACAATGAGGAAATAACTAGTGATGAACTGTGCAGATAAAAGGTGGGAGGTTTAGTTAAGGTCATGTTGCGATAATGTTGGCTCTAAAAGCTCTGTACGTCTTCATTTTCCATCTGGGGATGAGTGCCATCTAGTGAATGCTCTGAGTATGTGCCCCTGACAGTATTGTAATGGGAATGCAAAAACACCCTGCTGCTTGAGTTCCAGTCACTCCCTCTATAACCTGATGTTATTCATTAAACACGTTTCTGTGTTGCTTCCAGATATAATCAGCTACTTCATTCTGGCTTTCTGGACTTCAACACAAACCTGGCTGTAATGAAATACATGTAATTTATGTATCTATTTTTTGCTGTTTATGCAGAGATTTAGGTGATTGTAAACATATACTGTACAGCTGTCAATGCTGTCACAGACAATTATTATTATTATTATTATTATTATTATTATTATTATTATTATTATTATTATTATTATTATTATTATTATTATTATTATTATTATTATTATTATTATCATTATTATCATTATTATCATTATTATCATTATTATTATTATGTTATAGGACAGATACAAAACTATCCTCAGTAAAACTACTGTGAACACAAAAGTTCATAAAGTAAGTAAGTAAGTTGCTGATTTATTGTAGGGTCAGGTGGTATAAAATGACATTTGGTGGGAGAAACATTTTCCCTGTAGGGAAGCAGATTAGTGGGCACAGGCCAAACGGCATTAGTCACTAGGGGTTAACCGAGCGGCGTTGTTGATATTACCATATTGTGGAATACATTTAATCAGTATGAAATGAGATGTGTGATCATGTACTGAATGTCAGGATGGCCTTCAGAAAGGTTTATGTAGCTCATATCTGTCTGTCAGAACACAGAAACTGATTTAAGCCACATGTTAAAACCTCCATTCCACAGGAATCATTCAAGTGAATGTGTGTTGTTTTTGGTCTCCCCTCATGGAGGAGCAGCGCACACTGCTGATCAAAACACAGAAATTAACATACTTTACAAATACCAATACAGGCAACACATTTATTTTATTATTAATTATTATTATTATTTTACAAATTTCACATGCCCTTAAGTCACACATGTAATGACAAATTCTAAACAAATAGCTCATGTATACTTTTGTGGCAATAACCTTTATAATTACACAAACACACATAGAAATCACCGTTATTGCCCTGGTTTAATACATAAACCTTTGTTTTTTAAATGACAGCTCAGAAATTAGTATTTTACCAACAACTCTCATCTGCTCACCGTCCTCTGTCTGTGCCCCTGCATGTTTTATTACAATAGAATCAGGAAACGCTACGCAGCTACGAACTACGTCACAGTGGGGGAGTCAGGTTTAATGCATCATTTACAGCACAGTGGGGGATTCAGGCTTAGTGCATCACCTACGTCACAGTGGGGGATTCAGGCTTGGTGCATCACCTACGTCCCAGTGGGGGAGTGAGGCTTAGTGCATCACCTACAGTATGTCACAGTGGTGGAGTCAGGCTTAGTGCATCACCTACGTCACAGTGGTGGAGTCAGGCTTAGTGCATCACCTACGTCACAGTGGTGGAGTCAGGCTTAGTGCATCACCTACGTCACAGTGGGGGAGTCAGGCTTCATGCATCACCTACGTCACAGTGGGGGAGTCAGGCTTCATGCATCACCTACGTCACAGTGGTGGAGTCAGGCTTAGTGCATCACCTACGTCACAGTGGTGGAGTCAGGCTTAGTGCATCACCTACGTCACAGTGGGGGAGTCAGGCTTCATGCATCACCTACGTCACAGTGGGGGAGTCAGGCTTCATGCATCACCTACGTCACAGTGGTGGAGTCAGGCTTAGTGCATCACCTACGTCACAGTGGGGGAGTCAGGCTTCATGCATCACCTACGTCACAGTGGTGGAGTCAGGCTTAGTGCATCACCTACGTCACAGTGGGGGTCAGGCTTATGCAGGCCTAGTGATTGAAGCACACTGAAACCACGCAGAAGTCAGGCAGCAGGTCTCGTGGAGCAGCCATGGAGCTGGCTGCAGCAACACCTTACTTTGACTTTACAAAGGTTTAAGATACAAACTGGACTGAGAACATGCAGAGTCCACACAGAAAGGTAAATACTTTCTCATTCCTCGTGGTCATTTGTCATTTTCTGGTTTTATTACCAGTTTTTCATTACCATAATTCATATACTTCCACTGCTTCCTCCATGATTGTTCTGTGGACTTGTCTCTGCATTCCTTCTCTCTCTGCTGAGCTCAGGCTGCTCTTCTCCTCCGTAGCTTCCACTGTGTTGGGGTTCATAGTTCCTTAGTTCGACTTTTCTAACACTGTTTTCCCTTCTGAGACCTTTTATGAGACTTGCTTCCTCTTCATTTTTTCACTCTAGTCTCACATTCAGTTTATTCATTGATCAGCAACAAACCTAACCTTCATTATCTTGACCGAAGTTCATAATCCACAAAACAGATTGTATGACCAGGTTCTGGTCACCTCTCACTGTCTTCTTTTTTCATTTTCCCTCGATTTGCTCAAGACTAGTCTGAATCCTCCCCTGTCTCATCCAGTTTGATGCCACCCCCCCCCCCCCACGGCTTCTAGGAGAAAATATCACAGCAGCAGGACAGACTCAGTGGCCTCATTATCTGTCAGTCCAGTCCACTGACTCCCTCTGTTATCCTGTGTTAGTTATGTCATTGTCAAGAGCAACTACTCATCTGTTCTCACTCACCATCCTCTTCTCACCATGTGTGGGGACAAAAGAAAACAAAAAACATTAATACCTGTGGACTGCCTTGCATTTAGAGTCTCTGTGTGTGTGTGTGTGTGTGTGTGTGTGTGTGTGTGTGTGTGTGTGTGTGTGTGTGTGTGTGTGTGTGTGTGTGTGTGTGTGTGCGCGCGTGTGTGTGTGACTATGACTATTTTATACTTGACATTTTACTTTGTCCTTTGCAGGGACACTAATTGCCTCCATGTCGGGTGAATGCAGCCGCCTACGCAGCCTGCTGAGCCGCAGTGTTTTCTTCCACAAGGAATATCATTTAAAAGAGAATTTATGCAGATCTGTTAAAAGACTCACGAAAGTCTGACTCTGTTGTGCCGGTGTGTGAAGGTGAAGCCGCATAATGAACTCAGAAGAAAGAGCTTTCCCTCCTGATCCCATTCAGAGGGAGGTCTGTCAGTGACAGCATGTGTCAGCAGCGCAAACGCAAGTGGAGACAGGTAACTGGCATCTGGTGAGACCAGCACGTGTCAATGATGTCAACAAAGTACAGGCCAGGCCAATAAGGAGTTAAAAACTGGCGATCTTTGATATCTCAAAATTATGAATGTGACTTAAAAATGTAATTAATTCAATTGTGGGGTTATGTTTGTTCTTTTTGTTTGTTTTAAAGTATTTCCAGAACAACAGAGCTCACAGTAGCAGTAGCAGTAACAGTAGCAGTAAATGTAATTATACCTTTTATTATAGCTGCAAAGGCCTTTTACTTTTCATTGTTTTTCATTGCATTGGGTTTTACTGTATCTTAGTTATTGCATAGAGACTGTGTCCGCTCCCCGACCACTTAATCTATACAAATCACAGGAGTGACTTACAGTAGAACTTAATAAACATCAAAACGGTTCCTCAAACTAACAGTGAGTTAATTAAATGTGGTTGATCAAATATAAAATCTCTTGTTTAAATCACTGTTATAAAATGACTTGATAAGTGACCATCACATAGATCTTTTCTGTCTCACTGAAACCTGGCTGCAGCAGGATGAATATAGTATTTAATAGTGAGTCGACTCCAATAAGTCACATCAACTATTATGTTTTTAGAAGTACAGGTTGAGTACAGTACAGGTCTTTTAACTTAATTCCCCCTAAACCTCAACATAGTTCTAACTCATTTGAGAGCCTCACTTCTAACTCTGCCTCCACCTTTGTCACCCAGACTCTAAAACTCAAAAGCCAGTTGTGTTTTGTATCGTTTACCATCCTCCTGCTCCGTATTCAGAGTTCTTAACTGAATTTTCTGAATTATTATCTGAATAAGCTCTAAGCACAGATAAAGTCATTGTAGTGGGAGACTTTAACATTCATGTAGATGTTGACAGCAACTGACTCAACACTGCTTTTAACTCCTTAATACACACTATTGGTTTTACACAGCAGGTAAATGAACCCACTCATTGTTTTAACCACACCCTCGATCTTGTCATGACATATGGGGTTGAAATTGATAACTTAATAGTTCTTCCCCAAAACCCTCTGTTATCTGACCATTTTCTATTAATTTTTAAATTTACCATAATTGACCTTGCAGGAGCTGGAAATAAATCAACGCTGTTGCCAGATTCAAGCAGATGATTCCATCATCTTTGCCTCATCGTCTTGTAGCTACACATCGGAGAATAGTCTCGTTAATCCTAATGAACAGGTTGACTGTCTTGTAGATGATGCTGCAGCTTCTCTACGTACAATATATGTACAGTGCAGGATTATTTATGGGGCCGTGGCTACATACAGACATGTGGCACATTTTGATAGAAGGGTGAGTGGGGAGTGTCCATTTTGCATGGCTCAGGAGGACCTGCAGCATCTTTGGCTCAGTTGTACAAGACTGAGGCCTCTACTCTCACTGCTGCAGCAGTAGGAATGGAGCAGGTCCTGGATGATAAGGGTGTTATCTTTGGGCCTGTTTACAACGCATCGCAAGGTAAACACAGATGCTTGGTTAACTTTCAGGCACTTTTTTATTGGTTGTTTTATTTCCTATTAAAAGGTCTCTCTCTCTCTCTCTCTCTCTCTCTCTCTTGTAAAGTGCCTTGAGATAACTTTGTTGTGATTTGGAGCTGTATATATAAAACCATATTGAATTGTATGTTTCCCACGATGTTAGATTTTTTCTATTCTATTCTTTCAATTTGTGGAAAGTCAGGAAGTTGAGACAAATTATTAAAAGGTTGTTGGGCCATGAAAGGTCTAACTGCGATTTGGACTCACAGTTAGTTGCTAAATTAAACATTCACAATGTCAACAATCCAGAGACAAAAAGAAAAAGACTTTTTAATGTCGCTGAAGCTTTAGGCAATACAGATGAAATAGTCTGAAGGTTGAGTCATGGATTTCAGAATCACTCTTTTCTGGGGGAGAGTTTTTCGGGAGAACAATCAAACGAACCTCAGCTACCAGACATCTGCCCTGCAGGGCAAATTTTAAATATGTTTGAACTTGAACTTCCTTTCCTGTTTTCTGTTCTACCTTGTTTTTAGTAGGTGCTCACTTCTTTGCAGGTCTGTTAGTAGGCCTGAGAGTTAAGATTTGATTGATGATGCGATTTTAGGGCAGAGGTTAGAATTGAGTTTTGGATTGGATTAGAGCAGAGGTCAGAAATCTGCCTTTATTTGTGATGGTTAGAGTTAGGGTAAGGGGCTAGGGAGGCATCATTATGTCAATGGAGGCCCTCACTTCCATGGAAGTACAAGGATGTGTGTGTGTGTGTGTGTGTGTGTGTGTGTGTGTGTGTGTGTGTGTGTGTGTGTGTGTGTGTGTGTGTGTGTGTGTGTGTGTATGTGTGCGTGTGTGTGTGTGTGTGTGTGTGTGTGTGTGTGTGTGTGTGTGTGTGTGTGTGTGTGTGTGTGTGTGTTATTAAGCGCATCACCTGTTTCCTCTTTTAGTCGGGGTCCATTTGCACAGACCACAGACCAAGCTTTAGTCTCTGTTCAGCCATAAATTCAGCTTGAGCAGCTACATCATTGTTTGGTGGCTTCATCCATGTGTGAGGTCACGAGTTCCACAGTTAAGATGACAAAAGTGCATTAGATGGTAAAATATACAGACTTACAGAAGCTAATATGAATGTGTGAACTACGAGGACATGGCTCAATTACAATAAACTTCAGGGGATGGGAGGAAATAAAATGAAGCATTTGACAGCATGAAGCATGATGAATGTGATCAACACTTATTTCAAATCTCAATGTTTTTAAATCAAAACTATCAGTTGTTTGAGCCTCTATTAACTTTGACAATGAAAAAATATAATACCACCTACCTGCTAATGCCACAGTAGCTCAAAATTAAAAAAAAAACAGAAATGCAGAGCAACCTCATCATGAACTCTTCCTGCTTCATCCTCACTTACTGTCTGTAAGCATCAGGTGATGGAGGCGGCTAAAAGTTTTCATTAGGTGAGAGGTCAAACAACAGGCATGTAGCTGTCTGAGAACAGGATCCTGGTAAACATGGGGGGTCAACTCACCCGGTGCCACTGCTGATAAACGCCCACTCTGCTCTGCAGCCTGCGCGTTACGTCCTCGGACCACAACCTGGTGTGACTCGCCATCAAACCCGTCACTGCTGCCTCCTCCTCCACTTCACACCAGAACCTCCACTCAACACGAGCTCAGCTCTTTTAGAGTCATCTGTTTGCCTTCCTGCATACTAACCTTGCTCTCCTCCCAGACAGAAGCAGCCCCTTTGGTTCTCAGGGGCACAAGGTCACAAGGTGTTTCCCTGGTGTGAGACATGAAAAGCAGATGGAGCCGCCTGTGGTGAACAGGTGACCAGACCCAGGTGAGCAGGATCAGCTAATGAGCCTGATAAGAAGAGCAGGAAGTGGGAGTCCATGGGTCCATGTAACGTGTGCTGTGGTGTTTTCATGGTCTCGCTTCCTCTTCACACAAGTTGACACTGAAGCTTCTGAAAATCCTCCTGAGGTGGATACAGCCGCTCTGTCTCCTTTCCTGCTTGACATTCTTCATTATGTTATTTTATGGCTGCTCTACTGCCAGTGGCAAGCGTCTGTTTTAATAATAATGTCAATAGACCCACATAATAATAATAATAATAATAATAATAATAATAATAATAATAATAATAATAATAATAATAATAATAATAATAATAATAATAATAATAATAATAATAATAATAATAATAATAATAATAATAATAATAATAATAATAATAATAATTTAAAAAATCAAATACATTTGTTAATTTACATAGTTCTCGTTTGAATTCTGTGAAGTCTTAAACCATGCAAAGTGCCTTAAGATGTTTTTTTATGATTTGGTGCTATAGAAATAATTAAATTGAATTGTTTTGAGCCATTACCTTGATGGAGTAATAGTTATTTGAGCTTTGGATCTGTGTTTCCTTTATGTGTTGCTTAGCTGTGTCGTCATTGTGTGTGTGTAACATGTCCATTCACCTCAAAGTCATAATAGTTATACAGACAAATATTATCTTCAGTTTCATTAGTGACTGTTGCAGTGTTGTACCAGCGCTGCAAACACAAAGACATTGGCTTGTTTATGCAAATGAAATGGAAGCTAATAACATAACTGTTACTCACAGTGAGGCTCATTGTGTTTTTTATAGCTGACAGGTAAATCTGAGATCTGAGATCTCCTAATTGTCTTAGTATCACATCCAGGCTGTTAATTATGGAGAGCTCTTAATATTTATTTAGTTGCGTGCTGTAGTAGAAATGGTATCACCCCATTAAATAGTTTGGTTTGATTTTTTTTTTTGCAAAAAATTATTTGATTGTTTGTTAAGGCTAATAACAAAAAATTGAAATAACATTTATAATAATAATAGTACAGTGGTAATGATGTAATAATAATGTTGTCTAATGATGAGTAGGTTATAACAAACATAGTTATGACACATGTACAGAAAGAAGTGGGGGATTAGAAGGAGACAACATAGGACAAAGCAAAATATCACCAACAATAATAACATTAATAATTCATTAATATGATAAATATGATAACATTAATAAAGATAAATAGGTTAAAGCACGAGACAAGAAAACAACTGTTGGGGATTTGTGGGAAAGGGGTGCATGTTTTTTTTTCTACACATGTTTTTGAATCAAAGTGACTGAAGATTAGGTTTCATATTTCATCTTCATTTCAGCTGCTGCTGTATGTCATGGCTGCCACTTTCTCTGTGATGTGTTGTGTAAGAAGATTTCTCCAGTGACTAATGAGTCACCCAATTTCCAATTTAAAAGAACATGCAAACCATGAATAGTGGATTTCTTCCCAAACAGAAGAACAGCATCATCTGACCAACACATGGAACAGAACAAAACCACATTCTGGGGGTTTACTTACTGGCAGAACGAGGCTAGAGAGGTAGGATTTGGCTGACACACACACTGTGATGTCATCTTCACTAAAATAGCGAGCACATGCAAAGCAAGTCACAACTTGGTGCTACTGTAAGCTGCAGGTGATGCAGGTTACAACCAGACGCACCAACACTGTTTTTTACTGTTTAGCTAAATGCAAGGACCAAAACGTATAAAAATGTCTAGAGTCTCAGGGGATGTCTACACAGGATGAGGGCTGATTGGAGACAAGGGCACCGATTTCACATGATAAGGAACATCAGATATAACACAGCAGTTTGTCACTAAAAATTTGCTCACAACCAAAGGTATGTTCTCACGCTGTCCCACGTGTTGGCGCATGTTACTTATTGCTGCCAACCTGTTGGGGAATGATTTCAGCACCTGAAAGTTCAAAGTGACATAAAATCCTATTTATAATGTAAAGGCGTATTTCTTCATGGTGTGATGAGGGAGGTTAACAGAAACTGAGGTTGCATCAGCATGTATGCATGACACATTTAAAAGGTTCTATGATGACACGAAGCTGTGCTGATGAAACTGGTGATTACAGATAATTCACAGGTTTGCAGTAATGAAGCCGCAGTCAAAATGAATCAATCTGCATACATTACGCTACATTAATTCACACAAGTGGTTTGCTGGATCTGTTGGGAGCTGTTGCAGGACATATGGACCCAGAGTGCCACGGTATCACCATAGTAACTAGCACTGGGCATCGTACACACGCCTTCCACTGGACACACCTGACTGTTTACTAGCAACCTGGGCATCAACACAATAAAGGTATCAGTGCCCAGGTTGCCAACAAACACCAGAAATGTGTGTCCAGTGAAACCTGGAAGTGCTTACTCACGTTCATGTGTTTATTTAATATAATCATTGTTTGGATTTGCATGCCGGTGGGGGTGTATGCATGGTGTCGGGTCCGTGCATATTAAAATTTGAATTCCTACCCAGGAGATTGACGCTAACAATACAGCAATACAGCAGCAGTGTGGGACTTCATTTCCATGCGGTTTGTGTGGTCAACTTCACTTCCCAGCTCTTCTGCCCTTCTTCTGGCGGGTTTATTGTTTAGACTGCAGAAGTGACAAAGGTTTTCTCGTCGGTGTCCCCAAACAAAGTATGTGTGCAAACAATTTACAGGATGGCAACTGCAGAATCAATGTGCTGCTTGAATTAATAATATTACTGGTTTGGGTCTATTGACATATTTTTGGTGTTTACACATCTCAGCCAATTATAGTTAACAATTAATAGGAACTGTTTACATTAATTATAATTTTTCACTATAGACTTTTTTAGCGCTTTCTTTTATTATTATGAATATTATTATTTTGTACACAAAGGGTAAGAATTCTTCAACTACCTGCAGAGACTAATGATATTCATGTGCCTACGTAATCCATAGTAAGGTAGATGAACGCGTGGGCCGGGGCGTGTCGCAGCGGAGGTGTGCCCCGCAGGTTGGTTCTCGTCCCACGTGGGCGTTGCTGACAGATCATGGAGGGATTGCCCTTTCACGTACATGAAACGGGGGAATCCCTGGAGTTGCCTGGAGTCAGAATGTTGAGGGAGACACTGCATGCGTAGAGGGTTATAAATTGAAGTCAGCGAAAGTTTAAAAGTCAGATCTGCAGTGAGGCAGGTAGACACCAGCAGCTCCCAGAGCCACAGTCGCTGCTCAGAGAAGTAAAAAATTACTTCAATCCAGCCAAAATGAACGCTCCACTTTTGGTGAGTACAGTCTGATGATGCATGGACTTGTGGCAAATGGCAGATATTGTTTACATTTTAGTGATGGAACGGCAACCGTGAGTTTTTTAACAAATTTATCAGGTTTGAAATTTCACCAGTTTTTGTGATGAAGTGATTCCAAGTATCAAGTATAAAACTGCATGTTCGGAAGAAACACGAGTGAGTCATTGGACTCATACAGCCGGTTCCAGTGGACTGGAGGTAAACTAATGACTGAAACACTGTGTTCTGGTTCTAGGTTCTGGTTCTGATACTGGTGGCCACAGCCAGCAGCAAACCTGCATCTCAGTGCCAAAATCCCATGATTCACAGCTTCAAACATGTTTCAAACCTTGACAATTCTTCAGTTGCCCCCTGGACAATGAGGTGGGTCCATGCATGGTTATTTTGAGTTTTAAACCTTACTTCAAGGTGTGTGTGTTTGTGGGGCCATGATATGGCAAACAGACGTAGGTGATCGGCAAGGTTAACAGGACGTGACTGTAGATGCAGAATTAAATTGTAGACTCTCTGAGCTTTGAGTCAGAGTAGATTTGTGCGTGCGTGAACAGATACGTGTTAATGATTCAATTTGTATGTGTAAGCATGGTATAGCCACATATGTCTACAGCTACAAATTTGCGCACACACGTGCCCACACAGATCGGTCAACTCACGCACAGATCTACTGTGACCCTAAACTGACTCCATAATAAACCTGCTGCTGTGACTGTAACAGCTCTGGAGACAGAGTTTATTCAGTTTATTCACGTTTTGTCTTGTTCCTTTGCAGAAATGACTTTAAAGAAGACAGACTTCCCCCCACAATTCAGACGGCTGTGTGCAGTACTTGTAAGGTGCCCAACATGATGGCCAAGCCCATCTTACTCAATGTTCTGGTCTACATTCGTGACAAGAATAACCATTGGACCAATAGTTTGTATGAGCTGGCTGTGGGCTGCACCTGCGTC
This sequence comes from Betta splendens, assembly GCF_900634795.4. Lineage (NCBI taxonomy): Eukaryota > Metazoa > Chordata > Actinopteri > Anabantiformes > Osphronemidae > Betta > Betta splendens. Next base: position 16,947,894 of record NC_040887.2, on the reverse strand, counting down.
AGCCAGCAACAGCAGTGACAACACCACGTAGACGCAGCAGCTGTTTGCACCAGAACGGTGCTTAAAGAACGGACAGTGTGGTCCATTCAAAGTCCTCATGTTTTATCAGCATATTCTACCACAGCACTTACTGTACGTCTGTTAAGGTTAATGTTTATATTTAGTTCTGTTGTGCTCATGACAGGCTAATCGTTCATTTGTATCTGCTGTTGTGTGTATGTCAGTGACATTTCTGTTTATTAGTAGCATGTTGTTACATTTACTGTACAGTATGTGTATTACCATATTATTGGTGGTTTTCAGAGAAGCATGTTTTCAGAAAAACATATGCGGCACATGACATACCTGTGTGTATGTCCCGATATCAACACCGCTGTCCTGTTCTCACTTATAACTTATTCTACTCTACTGTAAGCTTCTATAAAATGTAATAAAACCCCACAAAACAAATGCTAACATAAGTCAGACAGGTGGCATGTCTCAGGGTGGAGAGATGGTACAACCGGTAGGGGACATTTTATTTATGCTCATTGTGGGGTGACCCAGCTGATGAGCCAGACCCACTGGCGTCCTGACCCAGCTTCAGCCCAGCCCGGCCCGGCCCGGCTCCACTCAGCTGCAGCCCTCCTGATCCTGTTGTGAACGCCGCGGTGTGCTGGTTACTGTGCCTCTTGTGTTTTTTAATGATCATCTTCTCATTGTGACATTATTTGGCTAATAAATTATGAAGTTTTGTAAATCATAATATTTATTCATTTATTCTACACGTCAAACAGAATATGAACATAGACTGAAATGACTCCTTGCTGCATGAAAATCAAAGTGTCAGAGTTGGACAAACTGAGGAAAAATCAGCTGAAGGCAAAAAGACATTCAAATGACATAAAGGAAGAGGAGGCTTAACCTCAAAGCATTTAAAATGATCAAATTAATTCAATTCAGTCTAATTTAGAATATAGAAAGAACAATGGAGTCATCCACGCCTCCTTTAGCATAAAAGGTTCAGGATGATTCTTCATTTCCACCGAGCGCTGCATGTTCTGATGCTTCACTGTTTATTTGCACCGCAGGCAAAAATGGAAAGCTTTGTTGCTTTCATCTGTCTGCCGTATAATTTGCATATCATTATTGAGTGCGCTGATGGTAACATTGAGATGAAACGTCCTCCTGCATCCATCTCCAAACCAACGTTAACCATCAAACCAGCCTTTGAAGACATTAGGATCCAGCAGAATGTCATCATTAAACTTCTGCTCAAGACAGAAGTTGTTCATTCTACAGCTCCGTATGTTCACAGTGAGTTGAATGCAACGGCACAGAAGATGCATGAACTCAAACGTCTGCATGTTACAGGCTGCCTTCAATTGTCTCTTGTGTTTGAACTGTTTTGTCATCTATCACTAAACTTTGTATCTGTGCTTTGTGGAAAAATCCTACAAAATGTCTCTGATGATGATATCTGAAGTTTATTAAACAATCCCATTAAGTTAATAGTGAAAAGCTCTTCAGCATCAGTTTGTTGCTCTGAGGAAAGGGCGTGTTTTGAATAAGCTGCAGTGGGAGGTTAAAAAGGTAAATTCATTATTTTCATTATTCATTGGTCATTAGAAAAAAAACAAGTATAAGAAGTATGGTAAAAATAAAAGATGCAATGAAAGAACATGAGAATGATATGAAACAGGCACAGAGAAACTAAATAGAATCTAATTAGAGATGTCTCATAGATAAACACGGGAAATGAACAGGTGGAGGAAACAGGAAGAAAAGATAACAACAGTAACAACAACACCTCGACTACAGCAGCTGATCAGGTATAAACATCACACCCTAAACCAGAGGTAGAGTCACAGGAAGTCACGTCTGACGGGCGTTCAGATGTGGAGTATAAGAATAGAGAAAGGAGACACAGAATCAAAGCATCAAACACTGAAAGTGACAACAAAATCAGCCTCTTCAGGGAACAACAAGTGTCGAGTTAAGGAAGGAAATCATGTCTTGATGTGTTTACAAGGACAAATATACTGAATGTTAGCAGCAAAACACAAAATACAGCTGCTAACAGTAATAATGAAATGACTAAAAATAGGAAACAATAATAAGAAAGAAACCAGTCATTCATATGAGAGAAAGGGAGAGAGAGAGAGAGAGAGAGAGAGAGAGAGAGAGAGAGAGAGAGAAAGAGAGAGAGAGAGAGAGAGAGAAAGGGAGAGAGAGAGAGTGAGAGAGAGAGAGAGAGAGAGACCTTTTAACAGGGGACTTTAATTCAAACAAAAGTATTTAAAGGAAAAAGTCCAAAAATGCAATAAAGGTAAAGTCAAACGAATAATAATGATAACAACAAATACAAACATAATAATAAAGATATCAGTCGTTTATTCACTTAGTCATAAAATAAGAACAAGAACATTTCGAAACACAGCACACCAAACACCCTTATATCCCCAAGTTCAAGGTCTGACACCATTTTATAATAGTATTAACCGTCCGAACAGCCAGTGCCTTTCATGTTTTTCCTCCTTGTGAGCCAAATACTGTCCAATAAGAAAATTAATCAAACACACATGTCTACCTTGCAATACACCTTATTATCCAGGACCTGCTCCATTCCCACAACCCACTGCTGCAGCACAGAGAGTAGAGGCCTCAGTCTAGGACAAACAAAGATGCTGCAGGTCCTCCTGAACCATGCAGAATGAGAGAGAGAGAGAGAGAGAGAGAGAGAGAGAGAGAGAGAGAGAGAGAGAGAGAGAGAGAGAGAGAGAGAGAGAGCAGATGTAGAGACTACCCTAATGAATTTGCTTAACATATGAACTCATCACATTGTACTTGACCCAATAAGACAAACTAACACAGAGCAGGAGACAGAACAGGACACAGAACTGGATGTGATTAGTCATTATTAGAAATGGTGGAGCTGTTGCTGCATGTTGACAACCTCAGACACAGTCAGGTACATAGTGAAACCGCTTCTGTGTCCTCCTCTTATTTGTGACTGTCACTCCTCCAACATGTTATTCAGCCAAACAACAATGTTAGGATGCGGTGGAAAACAAATCACACGTGTGCGATTTGACAGCTGCAGTGGAGAAGGAAATGATCCACAAAATGGCTGCGACGTCGAGGTTTGGAAACGTAAAGTTGCACCGGCCTCAGAGTCTGTAGTTAACTAATTTATCTTCACCATGTTGCAGTCAATTATAGGCAGAATAGGATTATCTGCAAAGTTGAAAAAAAAATGCTGAGTCTGGGTCCGACAAACGCCCACTTCTGTTGTTTAGTGAGAACCTTTAAAGATTTTTTATCTTTAGTTATTTAATGAATACATTCATATAATCTGCTTTTTGAGCAACTTTTTTTGAGCAGTAAACATCACCGGTTACATGTGTTTCCCTCGTGGACAGTTTAACTGGACTGTTAAGCGACATTAGCCCATCTGTTGGGTTACCAGGCAACGGAGGAGAGCAGGCTAATCATCCTGACAGCCAGGAAGGGAGGGCCCTGGAGTGGAGTCGGAGGACGGGAATAACCACGAGTGTCTGTCACCACAGAGTGATCGATGGAGAGTGGGAGGAGAGGAGGGGGGACCCAAATGATCGGAGCCAGCGGCTGACGGCACCAGGGTTCTAATCAAAGAGCCTGAAGCCATCACTGGCTGATTTTAGCCCTTTAGAGCCTCAACACTCACACAATCACAATGATTGAATGCTCTTCTCAGGGTTGAATTAAGGTCCCTGGATTCTATGATTGATGGAAGTGAACATAGGGACTGAGACCTGCAGGATGTTCATCGGGTTTTCATTTGAAGAAGATGAATGAATGCATCAGTGATGAAGGTGAACATGACTTCTGGACGTTTAAATGCAAAACATTTGTTTAATTCAATACCAATTCAATTGAGAACTCAGTTTAATTCAGGCTTTTATTGAACACCAAATTAAAAGAGCTCTTTTAAAAATTATCTTACTTTCCTGCACATCACTCTATGTTTCATTATGTTAATTAACCCACAGGTTCTGTCCTCTTTATAGTTTAAGATTCAAAGGAGACGCTCGTCTGTGGTCAGGCTGGTGTCCTGGTCTGCTAAGACGCAGGCTTTACTCTACCCGCAGAGGAATAAATGAAAGCTTTAGTTCCAAAGACCCTGTTATCAGGACAAGAAGCCTCATGTTTATCCTGTGCTCAACCATCAGAAATAACCATTTAACCACTGGAATAGATGCAGACACAGATCAATGAATTATATTAATACTGTAAACTGCTCCATTTTATTATCAATGAATAAGCATGACCTTTAGTGGATGGAGACACAGGAGGCTTAAGGCAAAGATGATGTGAAGAGGTGCTTTAATTTTTACCGTAAAAGTAAATCAAACAAACAATATAACAAAAATAAAATAAATGTTAAAGTGCAAACGGCCCCTGTGCAGCAGCCTTTCTGCAGCAGCCTCCTTATAGCCACTGACCCTTGACAATGAGAAGGCCGTGCTCTTATCCTGTGCCTGTCCTGTCCACTGGCTGCACAGGGGGTGCCTAAACTCCAACACCCACATGCAAACAAAATAAACCACACAAATACATAAACAGAATACAAACACAAGCAATAATCAATGTGCTGTTACATTCTTCCTATTTCCATAATATAACTCCAAATTCAACCAAAACCTACTGCAAATTCCCCATTGGCTGAGGCCAAAGCTTTCAAAATGGCGCCCGGCTGTCGGGCCTCTCTCTGTAGCCACACTAACAGGAGCACACGAGGTAAGTCGATGCATGTCCATCTGATGCATTCCACAATAAAATACTTTAAACTATGGTTGTGGGAGACGACCTCCATTACAAACTTTCAGCATTGTTTAGTCCTACAGGAGTCAGGGACACATTTTCGTTAAACTATTATAGAGCTGCATGAGATGACTTACTATCAGTTGGTTCCGTTTCAGTTGCACAGACAGAAAAGCGTCGCCCGAAGGCCTGTCTCGCCTTTTGATAGAACCCATTGATGTTGGGGTGAAAGTCCCATCTGCTGCAGCTCATCATAGGATGACGGCTCTTACAGTTTTTATTGATCGCTTTGACCTGTTTCACTCAGTCTTATTGTCACTGTTCCAGCAGAGCATCAGACATGTCAAGCAAATGCAAAGCATTGCATTGACGCATTTTCTCCTCCCTTTTGCAAAACAGTTAACACTGATGTCATTCAGTCCAGACTCCAATGTTTTAGTTTCGGTGAACAAACAGAAACTGTCTATTTCTAGCTATTAGAAACTAGCAGGACCAGTATGAACTCAACATAGCACCTGTTTGAATGTCCCCCACACAAATCTTCAACTAGCATCGGTCTTTAGGCCTCACGGTTTTTGCCTATTTCACATTAAAGTCAATTGCTTGAACCAAAGCCTCAATACTTAAAGTTCCCTAAAGGTCAGAGACGGCACACAGGCCCTGGAACAGAGCACAGTCAAACAAAAAGTCATTCAAACCTTTTTGAGGCAGCTGATAAGGACAAAGGACAACGTGTTAAATAGAATTTCTTCCCATTGGCACCAGATTCACACTATCCAGAAGCTGACGGCTCCTTGGTTTCCTCCTGCACTCAGGATGAGGCTGCTGTCATCCTTCACAGGTCCTTGTCCTTCTGCTCCCACAATGTTCCTAAACTCTGGAACTCACATAACATCAGAAACACTCAAGTCTACACTTATTCAAATCCAAACCCAAAACAAATAATATCATTAAGAAGAAAAATAATATTGAAAAATGTTTGTTGTTTTTCTCTCCCTGAATATTGTGGCAGTGATCATTCACCAGAGTCTTACAGATATTTCCTAAAACGTTTATATTTTGGTCATGCAGCCGCTGCCTCAACCGCAGTCACCATCAGGACATCGGCCTTATCTGAACATCTGTTTATTCCTCGATACTGCTCGTCTATGTAAAACACTCCAAAATCTGACTCACTCCCAACATGCACCACCGACGCCTGAAAAGTCGGCAGCAGCTGTGGTGCTGGTCACTGCTCCAGTCAACCATATGTGGAGGCGTTTCTCACCACGTCACTGGATCAGACATGACTCACGCAGCAGATCTGTTAGACGCGCTGAGCAGGACGCAGAGTTCGGTAGAGAACTGACCCACATACCAAGAGCAGCAGCACAAGCTTCAAACAGAATTTTATCTCTGCCTTGTGCGCATGATGTGCTGCTGGCTTCATCGGCCCAGGACCCTCAGGACCTCTGAAGCAGCTGGAAAGAGAAGCGATGCTTCAAAACCTGTTCGGTCCAGGATGGAGGACAGAACCTGCCTCCAGTGGAGGGCCACAGGTATCAGTGAGGTGGACAGACGGACGGTGGCTGTAAAGACCGGTCAGTCACGTTCCTATTCTCACCCACAGTCATTAGATTGTGGTCATGACCCAGAGCACAAGATCAGAGAAATGAGTTCCCTGCAGAGCGGCAGCCGCTAAGAAACACGCTGAGGATCAGTAGCAGCATGTGAGCGAAGCCAGGACTCCACGGGGAAACAGAGCCACATGTCAGATGTAGAGCGTGAGCGTTAGATGTAGAACTGGTTTGGACCAAGGAGGCATTTAGAACGAGTTCATTTTAACACATCTAAACAACAAGGTGGTGCATAAAATACATGTTTGTAATGCAATTCACATAACACACCACTGTGTGTGTAGATGCTGCCCAGCGTAAGGACTCACTGGTAGATATGATGCATTGTCTGGGACAGGCAGTAAACAGACCTGCAACAGGCTCCTTTTAAACTGCTCAAGGAATCAAAAACCCTGTTCTCCAGTAATGAAGTGAGGCGTCGTCGATGTCTGTTCTTAAACCAGGCATCTTTAAAGCCGTCCACAGTGTTACTGACTGAGGAGCTGTAACGCTGACATTAAAGCAACTCCCATATGGGACTATGTGATATGATAATATAATATTTGCTCTCGGGCTCTCCTAAGCTAATACAACGCGGACAGAAGCAGAAGCAGATGATGATCAGTATAAACCCAGCACTTCTGATTCACTGGGAGAGAAGACTAGTTCAAACCAGCACCAAGGCCTCTGACATTATTGATACTGGGACGTCAATGACGTCGATCTGTGGCTCTGGCTTCTGGGAGAGAGTGTATGTGAGAGAGAGAAAGAGAGAGAGAGAGAGAGAGCGAGCGGGGCAGAGACTGGGGAGAAACGAGCCGCAACAGATGCGGGAGGAAGACGGTGACTTAAGCGGAGCCACTTAAAGACTTCAGGGTTTTTGCGGCACTTTTTCATTTACTGTCGCCTCGTTCTACAGTAAGTGTCGTTACCGGAATGAATATGTTTCCATGTGGGCAGGTATTATACTTCATACTCAGCTGTTGAGTGGTGCGTCACGTATGTGATCAGTGCTCGCCAATGTCTCCGTTCGTTTATCAACGTGGTGGAATTATCGTTGGTTGAAAGTTTAATCCACGATGCGCGTCTTTTCCGGGAGCGAGTGAACCGCTTAAGAGCCGTTCGCGTCTCTGTTGATGCTTAAACGCTTTCGCCCTGTCTTAAAGTTCAGCTCGTGTGTGAAATGTGCTCAGAGAAATAACTGATGTCTGATCTCTTTGTTGCCCAGACTTGGCTTTTCGCCGCTGACGCGTATTCGAGCCGGTGCCGCCGCCGCGCGCAGGAACCCGAGAGGAGTCGCGCTGAGTGAATCCACGAGGAGCGAATATAAACAGGGTCTTGGACGCGTCCAGTCTGCGACGCAACGGGTTTAAGTTTGGGAACACGCGAGTTAGCGAATGTGAGTTCTAATAGAGGCAATGAACCACTGTGTTTTACGCTGTTGAAGCCGCTGAAGGTCATCTTCCGCCTGAGCCGAACGGGAGCCGCTGATCTCGTGTTGTCAGTGTTTGCTCCTGATCTTCCTTTACTCTTTATTCAGGCTCCGTGACATTTGTCTCCCAACGCCGATCAGATTTAAAATGGAGAACGTGTCCGTGGCCGCCGCCGCTGCGCCGTCAGTCTGCAGTGACTTGGTGGACGTTCACTCTCTAACCCTGGGCAACCACAGCAGCCTGAACTGCACGCTTCCCTCTGACTTCGACTTCTACGGGGACCTGTACATCATCTTACCTGTCATCTACTCTGTGATCTGTGCCGTGGGGCTGACGGGCAACACGGCCATCATCTACGTGATCCTCAAGGCCCCCAAGATGAAAACAGTGACCAACATGTTCATCCTGAACTTGGCCATCGCTGACGATCTGTTCACTTTGGTGCTGCCCATCAACATAGCTGAACACTTGTTGCATTACTGGACGTTCGGTGAGGTTCTCTGTAAAGTCATCCTCAGCATTGACCACTACAACATCTTCTCCAGCATCTATTTCCTGACAGTTATGAGCGTTGACCGCTACCTGGTCGTCCTGGCCACCGTCCGGTCCAAGCGCATGCCGTATCGCACCTATCGAGCTGCCAAGATCATCTCCTTCTGCGTCTGGGTCCTCGTCATCCTCATCGTCATGCCCTTCACCGTCTTTGCCAGCGTCTACGTGAACCCGGCGGACGGCCGGAAGAGCTGCGTGCTCAGCTTCCCCAGCCCCGAAAGCCTGTGGTTCAAAGCCAGCCGCATCTACACGCTCCTCCTGGGCTTCGCCATCCCAGTCTCAACCATCTGCATCCTGTACACCATGATGCTCTACAAGCTGCGCAACATGCAGCTCAACAGTAACGCCAAGGCGCTGGACAAGGCCAAGAAGAAGGTGACCGTCATGGTGTTCGTGGTCCTCGCCGTGTGCCTGTTCTGCTGGACGCCGTTCCACCTCAGCACCATTGTTGCCCTGACGACGGACCTGAGGACCACTCCGCTGCTGATCGGGATCTCCTACTTCATAACCAGCCTGAGCTACGCCAACTCCTGCCTGAACCCGTTTCTCTATGCCTTCCTGGACGACAGCTTCAGGAAAGCCTTCAAGAAGATACTGGAATGCAGGCTGGCTTGATGGGACGTGAAACAGCACCCAGCAGAGTCATTATGAACGCAGGACTAAGATCCGGTAAACAAGAGGCAGGAGAGGTGACGAACACCAGAACATGTGACTCCAGATTAGTCTGGGCCGAACTGTTGGCTGTAAAGAGTCCAGGAGTTGGTGGGTGATTCTTTCTAATGAGGAATGTTATTGTCTAACAAACCTGACATATGACATGCTGTCCACCTGATGACAGTCAGGGTTGGAACTGAGAAAAAAAGACCTTTAAAGGCAGATTACGTATGCAAACACTCACCTGCCCTTCAAATAAGACGTTTCTGAAGCAAGGCATAACGGCGCGTAATGGATGAACATCACCAGGCCTGACAACAGTTATGTAAAACGTGAGGCTTCTGTTCGGCTCTTGATTTGTGTGTGAGCCTTTGTCGCCCCCTGCTGTTAAAACGGTTGTATTGCCTCCAAATGCGGCCAGCGCCGGCGCCGCACGCTCACATTCAGCCTGGTTTCACGTCTGCAGTGTTTATATGTTAAACAGAGTAAATACGTTGCTATGTGCCTTAAGCATCACTGAGACTCACAGACACTGGACACTGGACTTTGACTTTTATCTCCATCTAAAACACTCAGTTTTAAAATGATCTCAGATCAAATTAAAGGAAATACATGTACTCACACGTTCAGACTGTGACTGGATCAGTCAAACCACCTGCTGAGGAAAATGCACACTATCAGTTCTTACTGGACAGGATGCAGCTTTATATTATTTTAATTCTAAACAGCTTCTCTTTGTCTGTATGTCATCGTGCTGTACAAAGGAACACAGTCACAGTAACTCATTATAATATGATAAATGTAAAATGTGTGATGTGTTCCATGGAGGTGACCGTGAGCTGCTCATCCTCCTTCATTAGCTGGGATGTTGACGTGTTCAGCAGAGGTGACATCCGTTTGTGGCCCCAGGGGGTAAGAAGACTTGGGAAACATCCTGACCTGACCTGGTCTAAACAGCTGCTGGAATAAATAAGTCAGCAGAGATACAGAAAAATCATCAGCTACCTAACATTTACAACAAATGGCAGTAAATATGCTGCATGTAAAACTCTACAGTTCCATTTAATATCCTTTAAAGCCCACTTGAGTGTCTTTTGTTTTCAGACTGTAAGTAAATGTTCTTTTTGTCTAATAATGTACAAATGTAAATAGAAAATGTGTCTGATTTTACTGAGACCCAGGATCAGAAACAGTTTAACAATTAAGTTCTCCTCATTACTGTGTCGTCCAATAACGAGAAACTAGAGAAACTAGTGGCTGAACCTTCACAGGCTGCAGATACAGAATGCAGTAAAACCTCATGGATTTGACTGAAATGACTTTGCATCAACAATATGAACTCAACAATTGTAACATTACATGTAACAAACCACAATATGAGCAGTCACCTCCATAAGATGGAGGTGACTGTGATTAAGACAAGAATTAAAAATCCTGCACACGTTAATGTGATTGGGTTTGTGTTATACCTCGCTGGTGTCTGTGCGGTTTAAGAGCTCAACAACTCATCAGCAGCTCTGACTGAAGTGTCTGTTTGTTCAGTGGACTGACATGAAATATTTAATCCCGTCGTGTGATTCATCTTAAAACCCTGTGTGTCCTATATTAAGTGAATTGTTTCCTTGCTGGGACTTAAATCTTTGCAGCAAAATGTTCTTCTGTCTAATCAATAAAATCTACCTGTAGAAAACTGTTTCTCATTCACATCAGGAGAAATGGAGAAAATCATTTCACACCCCATGACGGGAGGTTTGTCTTCCGAGGAGGCAAAGCAGGCCGATCTCTGCTTTGCCTGGGTCAGCTCCATGTTCCTCTCTGGTCCTGTCTACCTGCTAAAGATGCCAGAAAAAGGCTGTTTGGGGGAATGATGCATCAAAGAGAGAAACTTTGTACCAGACCAGACTGTAATATTTGCTATAGCCCAGCTGTCATGCAGGGGCGGAGTAAATAACCTGCTTGACTGTCTGCTCTCTGGCCCCAGGCAACACTCAGATTGTGTGCAACACCTTATTTTTGTGATGTGGAGATCATTGGATTAGAGCCTCAGTTCTACAGTCGCCTGTGAAGAAAGGGGATGAGGCCGTATGAGCGTGTCCGTTGCAGGCAGCTCTGCACAGCTGTTATCTTAGAAGATTTGCTGGAGGCTGGCTTGGTTCTGCTAATTCACTTTATTTATGTTGTTTCTTTTGTTTGCAGTATGTGTGCAGTGTGTGACTTCATGGTTCCTGAAGTGTGATGGAGTCATTAGAATTTCAAATAGCTAATAGTTGCGGTCGCTAGGGGGCAGCGTTGCTCCACACAGAGCTTCTTAATCTCTGTGTATCAGCGTCTGTTTAGTTGATCCACAGTAAACGAGATAATTAGAAGATGTCAGAAAGTGCATTCTGAACAGGTCCCCAGTTTGTACAGTACATACATAACAGACGACCATGAACAGATGAAAGTCTTTGCAGCAGGATGACGTGCAGACGGGATGGAGGTTACGCTGCTTCATGATATCTGCTTCCTGAAGGTGCTACAGTAAGTGTAAAACACCAACGCAAACTGTCATGCGGGACTAAGCTGGATGTTGTTGTGCTAAATTAAAAAGATTAAAATGATTTAATAAACTCAGCTCTGCGGCTGCTCAGACATCGCAGCACTGGGTCATTATTTGTCCAGTAGAGCTCAGATGAGACTGGCTGATTGGATGAGCTGCCTGTTACACTGCATGCGTTATGTTAAAATGTGCCTTAAAGTTACAAATAGCCCTCAGTCACATTTGGATTTTTGATATTTGATGGTGTAGTCAAAGGCAAGAAGCTGAAGGAATGTTGGAAACGAAGCACAAACATTATAACATTATAATTATAATAATTCTAGTATAATATATTATAACAAACAGCCGCCAGTGTTTTTCCAGGAACCGTAGATGATGTAGCCTGAATCTGCTGTATGAATCATGGCTGAACCCTGTACTGGATCACTGTGGTTACAAGTCCTTCTCTAACGGCTGATTAGAAAACATGTTGGTCACTCAGCAACAGTTTCATTTGAAGTCTGTGTGGCGTTGTCCCCAGTCATTAGCTAAGAAAAGGTAGAGCTGCTGTTTGAGAGCGGATGAGAGCAGAACACCTGCTGTAACCTCCAGATGCCATTCATACACTTCTGCAGGGGGGGAAATTCACTTCCACATCTGAATCAGTACGAAAGACAACTATTCACAATATCCCTGGTATCAGCTTTAAACAAACCAGAGTGGCTGAATGAAAGAGTCACACCTTCTTACCAGCGTTAACCAGGTAAATGTTAGTTGGAAACTTACCCATGGAGATGGAAAAATGCCACATCTGCAACAAACTGAATTCCTCATGCTGCGCTTTGTGTGGATGAACCTGCCTGAGGAAACTACAACTGGAATTAAAAATTAGAAATATTAAGAAATCTTAATTCCACGAAAAACCACTGCACCTGGAAAACCTTGAACTTCCAGATGCAAACGTGGAAAATGCTTAACAAAACAAGAAACAAATGCAAAGTGTGTGAAAATAATACAAACAAGGATTTGGTGACGATGGGACGAACAGCCTGAACCAACATGAAATGAGTTGACAAAACAAAATCACTAAGAGTGATCGATGTGCTTCATAGATAGAGTCAATGGGGAAAACAGTCACATTTGAACTTGAAGTAACTCTACCTTGCATGTCAGAACCTGGATAAAAACAGATTCATCTGTTTGAACACATTGGTGGCTGGTGGACGGGCCAAACCTAATGGACCTGAAACAACAAGCGCCGGCTGTGTCAATGTACGATTTAATGAGCAAACATGCAAACCTCACATTAACTGACAACACAGAGACAGCGTGAAGTTGAACGCAGCGAGGCATTAGCATTGGGCTCCACGGCCTAAGAGAGAGATGGATCGTCCAGCAAACACAGGCAGATGGATGAGGACAAGACTTAACTGAATGCGTAGACGCCTCATTACGTAGAGAAGCATCGGGAGCGGAGGACGCCGCCATATGCCACCGTTGTTTTCCACACAGGGACACAAACGTTATTACCCTGTGTGCAGGGGACTGGGTGACGTTTGCTGCTGTTACTGTGACAACAGTGGGTGCGATCCAGTGGCATCCCTCGGCTGGGAAAAGGCGACCCCAGAAAGTGGAGGGATGTGAAACACGTTTAAATGAGATTTAAACACACACGTAGCACCAAAAATAAGCTTTGTGAGGAAAATTATGTGTTGAGCAACATGTGCCAGATGTACAGTAGTGGTTTGAGGTACAGTCTCACGTCATCGTCTCTGCTCTCTAGCATTTGCGATGTGTTACAGAGAGAACTAGGGTCCAGCAGACTGACATGCAACGTGCGGCTGCACCAACAAAAGGAAATGAAGGTTTTCATCAGGCAGGAGTGATATGTGTGAAATCTTTTGATCAGCTCAGTGAAAGCTCAGTCACAGCATGGGGGCGGACTGAAACAGCCACAGAACCTCCTCATCCCCAGCTCTCAGTTCAGGGACAGATTCATGCAGGTACTCGCCTGAGCCGCGCTGCTCTGTGCCGCTTTCTACAGACGCAAAACAAAGAGTCACATGGATCCATACAAAGACAGAGGACACACAGTGGAAACACAGAAACAGCCTGCTCCACATCACTGGCTAAATGTAACTTACCTCTGTGTGTGTGTGGAGAGGGGGGCCCTTGTAAATAGGTTTATATGCTTTATAAAATGATAGAGTTTCACTTTGTAAACATGGGTATTGTAAGAGGAAGGTTGGTGACATTGTCCAGATTTTCCTAGAACGCTTTCAGAGAAAATGCAAAGAATGTAAAAGCTTTTCACTAAATCAATTAATGGATTCTCTCCTTTCATTTTATCATTTCTTCAGACCTTGTAACTGTGCATGAACCTATATTACCTTTTACCTATAGAACCTTGTATTTGAAGTTGTGTGTGAACCTTAAACTACGCTTCTTTCTACTTATTCAACAAAAAATAAAGGCAAATAAAATAATAAGTATTCTTTCAATGCAGTCCAAATCAAAGCAGTACTGTGACGCTACATAGGAAATTCGGATCCAGGAAATGGAAGTGAGGTAAAGGATTAAAGTGAGGTTTGGACCTGGTTTTCCTTCTAGTGACACGTGAGTTTGCTAAAATCCACTGAACAACACAAACCAATGTTCAACACCCGTCCAAGTGTGTCACCAAGAACCTGATGACGAAACACAACAATAAACGATGTACTTCACTACTTTGCAGGTTGTAGTATTTACACTCCTCAGATAGACGCTAACGGGTTTAGGAATTCCTTTAGTGAATGACATCATCACACCAGTCGGTTCTTTAATATCAGCCGCAAAGCAGCTTGTGGGCCATTGATTTTATTCGCTTCAGTCCAAAACACTTCTGTTTCAGCTCAAAAGCAGGAAAGCACTGGTTCAGATCTGTTCAGTCTGCGGAGCCGTAAATAAAGACACACAGATATTTGATACACATGCGTTTAATACTAGACAGCACGTGTCCTCACGGGAGGAAACTCTGACAGAGTGGATGACATGTGGTATGTGACCAAACAAGCTCAATAATATCGACTTCACTGGAAAAAATCCATTTCAGAGGCTACTCTGTAACAGCTGATACAGTAACCATCTGTGTGTCTATTAACACGTGACCAGGTCTAAGTGCTATTTGATTGATTTCTTCTCATACATTATTCGTTACAGGTATGTGAACATGCAGGTTAAGATATAGGGTAAATACCACAAACCACAGAGATGCAAACAAAGGTGAAGCTAAATGTCAAATCAGTAACCTCTGCCTATGAATGCTGAAGCTTTCACTGTATTGTTATTCCAGTCTTTATAGATTATTTTTCTTCTGTAGGTTTTACGGCTAGTAGTTAACTAGTCCGGCATGCTTTTAGCTACAGAAACTATTCAAATATTTTTCAACTTTTTAAAGAGAAATGTGATTCCATTTAACTTTTTCATATCTTTTATAGTTTTTAAATTATTAAACTTTCTTCAACTTTTTTTCACCCTATTGAAATGAATTGGGACATCGTGTTCATGGATATCATAGATATTCAGCTAACGTTTAATGCTTTAAGCTATTTGTTTTAATGTTTCAGTGTGTTTTTAAAATTAAATTCAACATTATAGCATTCAGCAATAAATTCAGCATTACAACATTCTGTGCATTTTCTTATGAAAATGCTTTATCTGGTTTTAAGTGTTGCCTCGTTATCCTGAAGATGTGTAATGCTGACGGGAACCAGGAGCAGCTGTTCTGCCTGTTTCTAATCCCCCAGCTCCTTTATTCCAGTTACACCCTTTGACTGTGACGTTCCCTGTCTGTCTGTATCTCAGCGTCTCATCTGAGATAAGCTGAGGCCAACATGTGGCTAATGTTCCCTGCTTCATGCAGCCTTTGGCTTCACCAGCTAATTTAGAACTAAGTGATCAATCACTTATGCACCTGCTTTAAGTATAATCTGTAGACCTGAGCTGTATGAGGGTTAAGATGTGGTTTAAGGGCATGAAGTGAAATGTTGTTGGATTGGAGCCAGGCTTTGACGAACTGTATGCCTTTAAGTCAGTGTTAGGGTAGGAGTTGGGAACAGATTATGTCAATGACTGTCCTCACAAAGATGGAAATGTGTGTCACTGTAACTACAACACACGCAGCGCACATGGAATGGTTTGAATGATGAGGAGAGCAAATGTCTGTTTATCCTTTGGCTCCTGCTTTTCTGTAATTCACAGTGATGGATAGGTAATCAGCTAATGATATGAGCATGAGAGGAAGGGGGGGCGGAGCAGCGAGAACTGAAGAAAAGTGCTGAACAGTCAAACCTTCTGTTCTATGTCAACCATATAAAACCTTTGCTGGCCCACAAGTCTTGCCAAGAGCAAAGGGCCATGGAACAAAGGTGCTGGTCTTCCCAACAAACCAGGGCCATCCAACGCTCTTTGCTAATCAGGCAACTTTTCCACCTGTTGATAGACTGAACAACCTGTAGAATGTAATCAGCAGCAGGACGTGGCCCTGGAGGACGTTTTCACACCCCCTCGACACTACACTGACATAACATGATTTAGGGGTTTGTCCATTCTGTCCAATCTGGAGCTAAAAGGGAAGTACGTCATTTTGAAGGATTCTTAAATAAAACAGTCTGAAGACTTTAGCCGCATGCTAGAGTTCAAACAACAGTGACCAAGGTGCTTCATCCTCTACAGGAAACAGGTCGGGTACAGTGTTTTTGTTCGAAGCGTCACCTTCTGGCTGGGACAGGAACTGCATTGCTGGTGCTAAAATGGGGAGTTGCATTGGAACGTTATGGCCTCTATTCAAGGGAGGGGGACAAAATGTGTCCGTGAGGTGCCCAATAGCTGCCACATCTGGCTCCATCTGTTACTTTACCAGCGGTCATTCTGTAGACGAGCGGTGCTGGCCACTAGATGGCGCAGCGACATCACTGAGTGGCTGTTAAAAGTGGTTCTGATTCTGGTTCTGTATGGTTGACGCTTAGGGGTCAGTCCAGCTAACAGAGCAAAGAAATTGTATGCCAAAAAATTAAAATTTTAACTTCACGCTGTGCAACAATCAGCAGAACAAAACAAAAAAAACCCCAAAACCTAACTATTCCGCATGAACTGAATTTCAGAATAAGAGAATAATAATGAATATATTGTTGGTGGCATCTTCTAGTATCTGTACGCGTCCTCACCTACTGCACGGCTCAGCTGCCTCATCCCTCCTCCCTCACCAATAGCTGCTCTGTCTGTTCCTGTCTCCAGTGAGCTTACAACAATATTCATCAGTGAGTGTGTGTGTGGTGAAACACGGTGGACGGTCAACTCTTCCACATGTTAATCTTATTCCTTTTTTCAACTAAATGCTCTTCCCTGAAATTACCAGCGAGGCACTGGCACATCTATTATCTCCTCCAAGTTCAAACAAACCACTGCTGCAGTCACAGCTCTGGTTTTTGGATCCTTATTTGGGTCCAAATGATTCTAGCACATTCCTGACGAGTGTGTGACTAAATACAGACACGTGTTAGCAAAATCCATCTTTTCCTTTTAGCACATCTGACCTATGTTTCCTACCATGTGTCTAAATGAAAGGATGTGTTTTGGCTCCAGTTCAGACAATAGATTGTCTCCATTGGTCTGAGACTGTGGCTTCACACCCACAGACTGAACAAGCTGCTTTCAGGGCGTGACACTTCAAAACGAATCAGATCAAGAAAGGTCATGAATTCAAAAACAGTCAACTCTCCACGACCTCAAAGTCAGGTCTGCTGAACTCCTGTCTTCATCTGTTGGTTCTGTTACTCGTGTTGTGTCGTGTTCATGATACTCAGGAGTCACTTTCTTTTTTAAGATCCGTCAAAACCTATTTTCTCTGGGATTATTCACATTAAGTAAGACGACCATCCACCAACAGAGACGGTCAGAATCTGTCTAGAAGTCTTTCAGCTCGTCTTCTTCACTGCGAGAATCTGACTGTATCTGTAAAATCCCAGATCTCAGAGAAAACAGTTCAGCTATTGGTGGAGAAACAAGCATGAGTGACAGGTCATAAAAACACGAGTTAATACTGTGGGGAAGCTCCTTTCTACCAAAAGAAAGAAACTGGACCGACACCGCAGACGGTTCCTTGTCTCCCAGAGGCTCATAAGCGTGAATAAGCTCTAGATAAATGGACTCGTTGCTCATCCTCCTGTAGAGAGGTCACACAGGAGGTTCATCACTGAGGTTACAATTACAGGATGCTTCAGTTTGATTCATGTGTGACAGACTCTACAGTAAAGAAACAGTTTTAGCCATGAGACAGTTGTTGTATTTTACACTAAAAGTTATTTTGTCTTGTGGGTTCTGCTGATTTGCATAGTTCTGCCTCAATGTGGATGTTGATGTTGGATGTTCTTGGTGTACATCAATACTGTAAATCTGTCTCTTTGTCAGTGGCTCCATTTTACACCAGGCACCGTATGAATGCCACTGATGGAGGTTTATTTAATGAGCATTATCAATATTACTATTTGCAAAAACTAGGCTTCATCTGTCAAACACCCCAATCTGCCAACAGAGGCTGCTTCTTCCTCCATCACTGGTTCACACAGGAACAGCAGCTCCTCTCTGACTCCTCTAGAACCAGAGTAACGCTATTAGTTGTCTGCTGTCGGGGGCGTGAGCCTGTGGCCATCGCCTTGTGAGCGAGGTCACCGCGCTGCGTGTCCAGGATGAGTCACATTCATAATCAGTGTAAAGTGGAGCCGTGGAGAAGTTGGGTGACCTAATATGATAATCAGTTTGAATGTGAAAACATCCCAGACATATTTAGCTCACACACAGAAGAAGCTGTGTCTCCAGGCCCTCTGACAATTACTGCATCTTCACTCCGCTCCGCTTCCTGTCTCCACCTCTTTCTTACACTTCTGTTTCATCTATTTCTGTGTCTTTACCTGGAGCGTGTTTACAGCCCACAGTCTGAAGCTGTGGAGCTGCTGGCGACAGAATCCAGTCCTTCCTACGTACAGTAGGAGGCCACAGACCTGATGTGGAGCTCCACTCCATGTTGGCCAAGCAAACGTAGTCTAACAGAACCCTTTGATTTATATTTCACACTGAAAATTCCGTATTAGCTCTTGCCTGCTGCCAACACCCACTGACAATTATTACCAGCTCTACATTCTCCACTGTGGACGAGTCCACAGCTCCGAGTGGGAGCACAGCTCTACACTGAGCAGCTCATTTTACCTTCACATCATTGGTCCCAACAAGTGACACAAAACAACCAGGTTTTAAACCAACGTGACATTTTCCTGGTAGCCAGTCGTGAAGCGTTTATCAGGCACCGCTCCCCTCCCCCCACAGTGCTTAATGTTGATTTTCATTTTCTCTAATGAATAATTTATGCATTGAAGCAGCCATAAGTCACTGCACTTCAATTAAGTTAAAAATGGAATCTGGGCTATAGTGGCCCTCAGCAGCAGCACTGGCAGCTGAGTGAGCTCATCAAACACCAGCCTCCCATCGAAGTCCGCCGTCGTTAACGTGATAGATGGATGGATCAATATCCTGCAACAACCGGTCCCCATCGTCTGTATGTTACAAACTAAAAGGATCACTGCCGGTTAAGATTCTCTGTTTTGCATTTGCAGCAAAAAATGACTGCTGGTTCAATGTTATGATGAACAGTAAAACATTCACTAAATAAATCTTTTGATGTTTATCATCTTGTCAACCTGTGGCTCAAAATGTCTTCTCGCCCTATTTCGTCCCATTGCACTCCTCCACACGTCAGTCACATTGATGAACCGTCATCCTGCTTCTTACTATGAAACCTGTAAGAAACATGATCTGCAGCCTCAGCATCAGAAACTATCAGCAGTCATTTCATAGTTTACATGGTGACACTTCACACTACAATATTTAATATGTTTCTGATATGTTTCTCTGGCATTTGGAGCCTTGTCCGCTTCTACAGTGCTTGTTGCTCGTTGCTGGTTCTTTGCTGCCCTGTGCCCTCGGTGGGGCCTCCTCATGTTGGGGGCAGGGCTAAAGGAGGCTTAAAGTCTTCTACTGATGTGAGTGGAGGGACATGCAGGACAGAGATGGGTACATACTGTACAGTATATGCCGTTGTCCTGATACTCCCATGAGAAACACATCGATGTCTGGTACCACGTTTGCAGCTCGGCAGAGTCAGACGCTTTCGTATGTGATGCAGATGAATGCACATGTATTAGAATGCAGCATGTCTCCCAGTGGTTAGTACATACTGTTTTTATTGATTTACTGATACTAACATGATGTAACAGGAAGTCACCTATAGATGTAATTAAAGCAGTGTTCACACGATTTACAGTGTGGCTGAATATTGAATAGTTCTTACAATGAATGTTTAGTGATAATCAGTAGGTTGTAGAGGGCAGATTAACAAACCCAGCTCTTATAAGCACCTCCCACATGCCAGAGAAATTGAAGTTTGATGCCTTGCATGTTTCTTGGCCACATCTGTTTCTGATCAGGTGCTGAAACATCTGCTGGGCTGCTCACTAACAGCCACTGTCACCTGATCTTCAGTTTTGTGATTTGTAACAGTTTAGGTGAAGCTAGAAGATGGAACATTGACATTTAGCTTGTTAGTATGTCATGATGAGGTGTTTCACTTCTTTCCAGTTAACCACAAAGCTGGATATGGAAAGAAGGACTGAGGGAACATGTGTCTTGTTTATTTATACCTGCTCCTCAAAGGCTAAAACAATAACTAGTGTATGGGAGAAGAAGTGCAGAAGGAACAGCACAGGACAGAAAGTAACAGAAAATGCTGATTTAACAAAAAATGGCGTCTTTAACCTAATTCTAAATTTGTGCTCTTACTGTGCCCAAAGATACTGTACCCAAATCTATTTGGTCTGTTATTAATAACAATAATAATAATAATAATAATAATAATAATAATAATAATAATAATAATAATAATAATAATAATAATAATAATAATAATAATAATAATAATAAATAGATACAAATGCAAATAAATAAATACAAATACATATAAATAAATAAATAAATAAATAAATAAATAAATAAATAAATAAATAAATAAATAAATAAATAAATAAATAAATAATCCCCGTGAGGCTGAACCTGGAACCCTTTTAAACACTGCTGTAAGCAAAGATCCATGTTTATATTCATTTATCATGTCAGACATGTAGAATTAAAGACTTTATAGTATATAAGTAGTATAAGTATAGTATAAAGCCTAATTAAACCATAACATCAGTGAACTGCAGGTGTTTTAACAGAACGTTTCCGATGCAGCGCCGTCAGAATGAAAGCATCAGTCCTTTACATTCTGTGACTGTTCGCTCCGTCCAGATCGATCTGACCAAAAGGGAGCGATAGAGAGAACCGGGGAGGAACGGTGGAGACGCAGATGCTTGCTGCATCTTCATCCCAGCAGACCCCCCCCTCCTCTCTCTCTCTCTCTCCGGTGAAGTGGAGGTGAATCCGTTTTCGTCTCGCCCTCGTCAAACCTACACGGCCGGACTGACTGAGGTTTCGGATTTTGACCCCGGCTCTTTGATTCTTGGTGGCGGAGGAAGGAATTTGAAGGCAGCAGCGAGGGCGGGAGGTGGACGGACGCCGTCACGGAGCACGAGACGCCAACTTCCAGCGTCTGCGTCTGCGGGCAGCGGTGGACCGTTGGAGGTAAGACGTTCCGCTGCGGGGAGCATCTACCTCGGAGCCGGGGGACACGCGTCCGCGTCCGCGTCTCCGTCTGCACCGGCGGCTACAGGCTGGACGGGGACCGTATCCCAGTGTTTAGTTGAGCTCGCGCAGCTAAACGCTTCCCATAACACCGTATAGATCCTAATGGCGCGGCGCGTGCGTGACGTACTTCAATCTTAAAGTGTTGCATTTGTGCGTGTTGTGGCGCATCCGCGTGCGTCTGGCGCACTTGTTTCGTACCGTGTTGCACATCAGCGACCGTCGGATGATTTTATTTATGAGATTTGTGAAATTCTTAGTCGTTCTCGGCTCATTGGTTTGTGTGTGTGTGTGCGTGCGTGCGTGTCTTAGGTGTTGAGTGAATAATTATATGTTCTCAGGTGATTGATGTCAGTTCTAGTTTTTCTACGTTATGAATATATTTTTGTATTGATAATTGACTCATTGCAGGTTCTCAGATGTCTCAATTTGGATGAGCTACAGATCAGCATAACTACAGTTTATACTGCACCAAATACAAAAACATATTATTTATTACTGTAAAACAGACTAAACTGCATCAAATTGAATGATCTTTGCTTGAACATATTGTTTTATTCATTTTTAATTGTGTTTTTGTTTTGTTGTTTGTGTTCCTTTAAATTTTCCTGATTTTTTTCTAGACATCCTGTTGCATTTCAATGGTTCATGTTTACACATCCAGTACGCTAGAAGGGCATGTCACCGTCATCAGTCCAGTCCTTTTTCTGCTGTTGATGTAGGATCAGTCAGACTAAGTCCAGTGGCTGTGGGTTTACTTCTCATCTTTGTGTGCAGTATTTAGCTGCAGCCCTCTGTTGGGGTTAGTTCTTTGAGAAGGTTGTTATTTGTTAACAAAACAAAATGAACATTTCATATAATCAATAATCTACAATTCAGTTCCATTGAGAGCAATATAACCAGCAGCTTCTCAGTCTGCTTTGGCAGCTGAAGGTCCTTCTAAGAGATCGGCCATTCCTGACGTCTTAAAGTATTAACCCTGTGATGGCTGGACTCCACGTTCCCAGACCTGCTTCCACATGTCAAAGATAAAAGTCCAGGGGGATGGAGGCGGTGAAGGAGTCTTTGGATTCACCACCTCCTGAGTGAGATTTCTCTGCTAGTTCCACTCAGGGTTCTAATCTTTTGCAGTTTAGTGGTGAACTGGTGATCAGTCATACACTGTCCCTCTGGGTTTACCTTGCTATGTGTCTCTAGGTGGCTCACACCTGAAGCGCTGATCCTTTCATTGCAATAAACATATTTTTAGGCTTTTCCTGAGCTCCAACCTCAACGCCTGATACATTTATATTTAAACCTGATTCAGTTGAATCAAAACATCTTTTTAAAAAAGTTTCTAAATTAAAGGAAGATTAGAGCATGGCCTATAGATGTTTAGCACTAAAAGATCTTGGTTGCTTTTTTTTTTTTTTACAGCTGTCGTTTTCAGAGCAAAAGGAAAAAAAACAACGGATAGAAGTAACCAATAATGATTGGTGCACATTTTTTTCAAGCAGCTTTAAGTTCTTGATAGAAGCTGATGAATGTAGTTGAAGTACATCTACTGTACATGTACATCCTACAACTACATCATTCAGTGTTGAGCCACATTTCCTCCAATAAAAACTAAGCAAGAGCGATCAAATTTGGGTCAAAGCATGTTTATGCATTAGTTAACTCGTCAACAGTGACAACATGAGTTGTTGTTGTTTCCTTTGATGCTTTTGGAGAAACAGGCTCATCCACCCCAATGCGTCTCATGTAGGTTGACTCTACAGCTATAGTCTGAAGTTTGACTCAGTGACACAGACATAATCAGTTAAACAGCAGCTGATCGGTTTCAGGTAAAACTGATGGTTAATAATAGTAATACCTGAAATAACAATACCTTGGTTCAGCACTAAATCGAGGGTGTGGATGTGTTCACGTGTTCAGAGGATTGAATTCCTTCTGTTTGTTCATTGATATGAAGGTTTTCTATATATGTTTCACTGGAATGAGTCTCAAACCAAAAGTTTGAACGTGTTGACTGCACGATAGCACTGCTGCTATTATGTAACACATAAAAGCATTAGATCAAGGTTAATAGCTGTGATCAGATCGTTGGCCAAATTGACTTGTTGCTATGGAGATTGGATATTTAATGAAGCTACATTTGTGGTAGGGCTGTGAGAAGGGTGATTAATCGACTCTGTGCTCAGTAACACTCACAGGAACATGGAAACGACATCTGCTCACTGGCTCCAGGTTTGTTCTTTGTCCTGCGAGCATCAGTGAACCTGGACAAGCAGATGTCATTGAGGGAAAGTTGGGTCAGGTTTTATCAGACCGGCGCTGACTGAGCTGCTGTCAGGAGGAGGAGGAGCTGATGAAGGTGGCAGGGGTAGAGAATGAAAGAGCCGTTCTTCTTCTGCTCCAGTCCAGAGGAGGGGAACCGAGTGGGGGCGCTGCTGAAAGTGACTCATCACTCGTGGCAGTAGGTTCACGGTACAGTATATTCTGTCTGTGCTGGGGCCCAAGGTCACCGGGCTGCATTGAGGCCGCCCTCCACGTCTTGATACCCTTGAAGTTTGATGGCTTGGTTTTGTCCTGGCAGTGGAAGCCACTACCTTCTGCTTCAAACACACGTCTGTTGGTCATTAGCACCTTCTGCAGCGCTGGCCCCAACAGAACTGTAACGCTTTAAGCCGTAACATTTGGGATTCTTAGACACTATATTTTATAAAGCAGCATGTTCTGATGCCTTTGTTTATCACGTCTTACTGTATATGAGGCCCAGTTCTCTGTAGGCTAGTGCTGAGCTCACACCCTCATCAGACCGTCCGTCTGATGAGGGTGTGAGCTTTTCCAGGTCCTCTGTTAAACAGCAACAAGTGCTTTCTTTGCAGCGGAGGTTTTCTAGTAGCCCTCCCCTCGCCCTCTGCTTCTGTGCTACTATACAAGGGTAGATGAGGCTTTGTGTTTGGATGGCAGTCCAGACCAGCTCGTGGCACTGACGAGCTCTGGCTTCTCTGCTCCAGCAACCACTTGGAAGTGATTTAGCCTTGGCTTCTTCTCTGAGAGCTCTAAGGCATTCCAAGGAGGCCAGCTACCTGTAGAAGCACTGCCAGACAGAGGACCTGCTCTTATTGGAGCTGCATGGTCGAATTCTCTACCTTTCAGTTTTACCCGTTGTTTAGGCTGAAGGTCATCAGGAGAGAAGAGGGGTTGTTTCTGCTGGTAGCTCCAGTTAGCACCAGTCGTTTAAGGTCAGGGCTTCATGTTAGCGTCTGTCGAGTTAAAGTGGTAGTAACATGGCTGCAGCCTTCTGTGTCTGTTAAAACCCCAGTGATTTTCACACATCCACTGTCCATTAGGTTAGAAAGAAACACAAGAACCATAGCAACAAATGTAAGCAAAGCAAAGTTTTTTTAGATCTTAAGACAGATTCCAGCAGGGAGGAATAAAAAGAAGAGAGACTTGTCTGAAGGAAAGGATCCTGTAACAGACGCTGGGCCTGGCAGAGAGATGGGGAGCGTTAATGGGCATGAGCCTGGTTCGTAGCAGCTCTGACAGGAGGAATGTGAATAAGAGAGAACGCTGCCTGTTCTCGTCTGAGCCTGATACAGCTTAAACCTTAATCCCTATTCTTCATTCAATAAGCCACATCATTACACTGGCTGACATGTTCCTTTATTATGATCAACACTAGTGTTGTAGTGAGTCAATCCCACGTATATCAGCTTCGTCTTCCATGTCCTGGTGGAGCCGGAGAATTAACGCCTTACTCTTCATCTCTGACCGATATGAAGCTGGATCTGGACTCGATGGAAAAATGTCAGCGTGCCTTAAGAAGCATCCTTTCTCCAGATAAATATATTTGTCCTGTACACAGAACAGCTATATGAACCTTTGTATCTACTGTATTTGCTTTTTAAATTCATCTGTGACACGTCCATCAGTCGTGACCTGTGAAACCTTTCCTCTCACAAGCTGTTGTTTCATTGAACGTCATGTTCTGTGCATGAGGCTCAGCACCGTTGTTTATTGTTTTCATCAGAGTCTCAGTCATTGTATTGTTCATGCACTTTGCAGTTTAACAGTTCTCTTAGTTGTGTCTTTGGCATCGTTACGTCTTTCTCCCAGGTTGGAACATTTTACCACATCAGAAGCGTCATCAGTCTGACACACGTTGGCTGGAGACCAACAGTGTTTCTCTCCGTATTTATTGGCGGTGGTTTGATTTTAAGCTTCACACTGAGAAGCAGGATGCTGTCTTGTTTAGTATATTGGTTTTCGGCTTAAATTGAGCAGATCTCCAGAGGTTTCTAGGACTGAGTCAGATGAAGTATTAAAAGTTCAAATGTGCCAAACATTAGACTGTGAGTCATCCAGATGAAGCTGAGTCTTTGCATTTGTTCTCCCTTGGACTCGTCCAAGTGGCTTCATCAGTTCTGACACAGACAGAGTATCTGATCCTGTCAGTAAACACATACCGCTCCACACAATGTTCTGTCCTTTTACATCTGTACAGAGCTGTTACGTAATCTTCACATCTTCTCAGACACACAGTCCTCAAATGTGAGAAGCAAGCTACACTAATAACCATTGAAATGAGCTGCAGTCTGCATCATGGGCCAGAGCTTTGATGTCTCTACTGGAGCTACTTCACATGAAAAGCCTTCAGGAAGCAGAGAGCTTTCTCCTCTGAAGGCGTCCGAGAGAATAAGACAGGAAGAGGGTGAAGAGGTTTGTCAAGTCACTGACCATTCTGGCAAATGTTGACTTTTAACAGCACAACGCTGTGACATTCTGCATGTTGGTTGTAGCTGAAAGCCTCCCTGACGCAGCAGATGCTCATGCTGCCTAAACACATGTCTTTCTATAATCTAATCTAATCTAATCTAATCTAATCTAATCTAATCTAATCTAATCTAATCTAATCTAATCTTTCAGGACAACCTTCAGCCGTCAGAGATGGAGTTCCTGGATGACGTCATGCTGGCAGAGCTGGACCACCTGCAGCTCTACAATGAGTCCTTCTTCCAGAACAACCTCAGCAGTCCCTTCAATGAGACGGACACCCTGCTGCCAACGGGTGTGAAGGTCACCATAGTGGTTGTCTACATGATCGTCTGCGTCGTTGGCCTGGTGGGAAACTTCCTGGTCATGTACGTTATCATAAGGTAAGACGTTTAAATATAGCATCAGTTTGAAAGTGTGAACAAAATGCAATTCAGGTTTACCACCGGATGTATGAGCTACAGGACGCAGGCTGACCCTGGGGCATCATGGGAAATTGAGATTATGGCAGAGAGAGAGGGTGGATGGAGTCTTTGTGAAGAAGTGGATCAGTAGTTTTGGAACCACAGAGATGTGTACGGTCTTGTTGCATATAATTACCACTAGTTTTCATTGATGAGTGGCCCAGTCCTTCAATCTCCCTCAAGGAGTGAACAGGCTTCATTTTGCAGCGTGTTGCAGCTGCAGACTGCTTCCACAGAGCGTCCCACTATGCAGAGACACAGTAGTTGTATTGTACTTGTACTGTTCACAAGCTTGAGACAAAGCCGAGGCTGATGTTCATACTGTACTGAGACTTGTAGCCTTGAAAAGGAAATGATTACATGTTGGAGTCGAGGGCGCGAGTGCGCACTGGTGTTGAATTATCGCCGTAGTCCTTTAGCAGCAGCTGCGCTCGCACAAAGATGGCTGCTCCAAAAAACAGGTCCTCACAGAGGCCATCAAAGGCATGTGAGTGCGTCAGGCTGGAGAACAGGCTGATTGAAGGAGGCGGTCGATCAGAGCGCCAGCGTTCACCAGATGACGCCTTGCATTGCGTTTCTGTGACTCTTTTACATGCACACACAGATCTAAAGGCGGAGAACATGAATGTTACACATACTTCACCTGTTACTGCAGCCACAGGGTGGGTAGTGGGGAAATACAAGTGTAGACAGTAAAAGCAGATTAAGTCATAATAAAACATTGTTCACCTGAGACGACTTTTGAATGGGTACTAAAGAAATGAATCAAGCTGAATTAAACAAACAGAAAAGATTGAACCTCCTTTGACAAACACAGGAGACGCAGCCTTGAAGTCAATCACAGATGAGTCAGTTGAGCTGCATCCGAGGTGGAGCAGTGAGTAGTGATACCGTAGAGGGTGAGCTGTGGTTTGTGTGCTTTAGGAAAATGAGCAGAAAGCTCACTCGCTCACTCCCTGCAGCGTCTCTGCATTGACAGCCACCGTTGGATAGTTTCATCACATGCAACTTTGGACACAAAATGAGAAATTCGGTGAATTTGAAAAAGCAAACTCTCATTGTGATCATGAAATACTAAGATTGTTGCAGCAGATGAAGAAGCAGCTCAGAGAACAAAGACAAGCAGAAGTGCGTGATGTAGGGAGGCAGAGGAAGCAGGACAGTGGGAGGCTGTCGTCGTGAGGCCGGAGGAGCAGGAAGCACAAAGGATTTGAGTGATCACTGAGTGAGCTGCTTGTTTATTAAGGTGCAAACAGGAATCGATAAGACTGGGATGGATGTGTCCCTGTTCAAGATAAAGGAACTAACAAACGGGAGGAACGTCAATATGAGCAGACACCGTAGAACGTACAGCACCGTCCAAAACACACAAAATCAATGCAACATAAAAGTGAATGTATCGGCTCAGGAAGCAGCCATTTCTCTAAATACTTGAGTCTTTATGGGAACGTGGAAAACAAGGTTTTTGTAGCTGAAGGCCACTGATCAGGAGCGTTCTGCACCTAATTACTCCTGGGGAGACTATCCAGCACAGCAACAAGCTAGTCCACCGCTGCCTGCTGGAAGCTGAGGCGTTGGAGAGGCTCTAAAATGTTGTTTTATGAAATAAACACAAGAAGCGTCTTCAGTTTGGGCTTTGTGGTGGAAATTTTCCATAAAGAAGCAGATGAGAGAGTTGTCCTTTTGTGTGATTTATTGAAATAATAAAGAAAATAAAAATAATGGGGAAAGCAAATAAAAAGCATGGATGTTGATCGTGCACATCAACAAACCAAAAACCAGCTGGGGAGATCAGTGCACACACCACGAAGGTGTGATGCAAAGAGCCCCCGCTCCTCAAGTTGCTTCTGCCTTTTAGCTTCTCTGTCCGACTAGGGTGGAATGTCTTTCTAACCCAATCAAATTACATGCACCATCTCCTCCTTGTCGCAGTGTGTGTGAAGATATTTACATTCTCACACCTGCATCGCTGACGACCAACTATCTGTGAGAAAGGAGCACCAAGTCTCAACAGACAGAGACACAACTCCCCAACCTTGGGTTTGGGAGCTAGATTTGAGAGTCTATCAAGCAGAGACAACCATTGAACAATCTAGGTGAAATGTCAAATGCATACAGTAAGACAAAACACAAGATATTAATTGCAGAACATAAGTCATAAATCATATAATAACTGCATAGAAGTAAGGAAGACACATAGAAATAAGGAAGAGACAATTTTTCCCATAACAGCTTAAATTGACTTAGGATCTGTGTTGGATTTGTATTGACAGTATCCTTCATTTAAGCTAGTTCAGAGAAACGTCTGCGGCCCTCAGACCGGCTGCTGAGTCATCCTTTGACACGCCTTCCTTCACAATTAGTCATTTTAAAAAGAATTTTCTGCCCTGATGCCTGTCAGGCCCTGGCGTTGGGTTTTCATTCTCACGGCGGCTTTGCCTGACATGGTCATGGAGGAAGACCACTGTTGACTGTAAAGTGAATGTTCCTTATTTGATTTATAGTCCCAATCATCAGATTCAGACCTGAACTCGAGGTGGTCCAGAGAGCAGGGACAGGGGGTGTAAATCTGGCTGAAATAGGCGCTGTAGCAAATAGAGTGTGACAGCCTTTCTCTCCTGTCAGTGTCAGACACTGGGGGAATATGCGAAATGAGACCTTTCATTCTTTTACATTGATTAAATTGGACAGTCTTACGTGAGTCCGTTACTTCTCGCAGGCAAATTCTCCGCTTTAGTAAACCACAGAGCACAACCAGCCCATGGAGCCAAACCTCCTGGAAAACCGTGAACCAGTATTATCAGAGGCACGTGACCTTTTAGGAAACTGTTCTTCGTCAGCTCTTCATTCCTCATTCCTCCATCATGGTGGATCCTGAGCTGTGGTTGTCTCTTCCCATCGTCAGAGCCAGAACTAAACTCGTGGTTTCCCTGCTCAGTTCTCCCACTGAGCTCATCCTCTGAGAGCAGTCCCTCAGTATACTGTACGTAAAGTTTCTAAAAACACACATTAATCCTTGATTTCTAATTTCATAAGGAGTGAAAAATATTAAAATAGAAGTTATAGTTACCATCTCACTAGGCATCTATATACCTTTGAATATGTTAATATACGTTTGTATTCTATAACTAGAATAAAGCCAACAGCCCTTAGTGATATAAACACGCTCACTCTGTCACTGTGAGGGGTCACTGTTTGTCCCAGGTGCCAACAGCAGTTAATCAAGGCACATCCAGGTTGCTCCAGCTTCCAGTGCCACCACTAATGACATCCAACAAGCAGCCGCAGCCTGAAGGTTTATCATAAAACAGCAGCGTAACGTGGGGCTGCGTGTCTTTAGCACCTTCACTCGCTGGGTTGGGAGCGTTGTGTGCTCTCAGCTCTGAGGACTGAAACAGCAGTGGACTAACACACGGGCGTGTTTTTGCTCATGGCATCAACATGAAGAACCAGGAAGGATCCTAGAAGCCTCTGCTCAGCCCTGAACCGCAGGGTGAGAGGGATTCATGCTGAATCCAGCAGACGGGCTGTCAGGACGAAGCTGCGAAGCCCCTCCCACCAGGAGAAGTGTAAAGGAAGATTGTCCTGTTTCCATAACAACAGACTTATTCATGTTGTACATTTAAGGACAACCTCAACGTTTTGCATCAGATCTGAGATGAGAAAACATTTGGTTGAGTTTTTATTGAACAAGCTAAAAAACGAGCAGAAAACAATCAAATCTTAATAATAAAAATAATATAATTAATAATGGAGAAACAAAAGCAAAGAGGAAACACCTACCACTAACTATCATTGTGACACTGCTGATGGAACAACCACCTACAACCACAGATCACTGTCTGAGCTCCACTGTTAATAGTTAATAGTGTACAAGTAAAACACAAACAGTCTGATACGGGACCTTTTTATTTGACATTGCATTAAACGGAGCAGACTGGAGAAGACTTGAACATCCTGGAGCAGACTGGAGCAGCCTGGAAATGCCTAGAGTACCATGGAACATCCTGGAACATCCTGGAACAGCCTGGAACATCCTGGAGCAGCCTGGAGCAGGCTGGAACAGAGAATTCTCTCAGTAAAAAAATCAAATTATTGAAACTCTCTTTACTAAGCTCTTGATTAAACCTGAGACTACGATAATTACAGCGAGACATGGGAACTGAAACTGAAGGATGTTTAGGATGAGAGCTCAGAGGTTAACAATGAATAAACATGATGAGCTGAAGTGCTTCAGAACAGAGTGAACCGAACGGTGTAGCGTCGTCGATAGAGTATGTGACACTCAAATATCCTGCAACAAATCAAGATGGGGGGATGATTTAGAGTTAAATGGCGATTTAAAGCAGTACATTTGTCATGGTGACAACTTAAGACATGGCTCAGAATGTGTCCAGGCAGCTGCTTATGAAGCCCTACCCTTGATGCTTGGCTGGTTCTCCTCCGAGGCCTGGATCAGGGCCTCAGTGAGACAAACGGTCCCACAGGTGTTTGAGGTTCATGTCAGAGGAACACAAGGCTCATCAGGTTCATCCTGTAGCATGTCAACAAAGGTCTGATGGTACTTATGACCTCAGTGTGCTGAGAGAGGACCCAGTGAGCTCATTTAATGTCGTCTGCTGTGCTGTGAGTGCGAGTTGAGCGCCGTCTACAGGCCTTTAGGACGGAACACGAGCGGCCAATGACGGCGGCAGAGGGGAACACAGTTGAAGGTGTCAAACACGGGGGACGGGGAGCTGAGCAGCAGTTTGTGCTTACTGTGCTAATTAGTCGCTCCTCTGGGGAGAGACCAAAAGCAAACCAAACGCATTTAATGGCCTTTTGCTTCGTATCTGTGTGTGAAGGTGTGTGTCGAGCTCAGGCACGTTCTTTGGTTTTCTGTGAGCATATAGAGTGAGGCAGACGCAGAAGGCGACGGAGGTCAGTAAACAGAAAGAGGCACCGAGATAACGAGAGGCAGATGAAGGGCGAAGAAAAAAGATCTGAAATGAAAGAGAATGAGAGAGGAGGCGACTCGTTTTCATCTCCGTGCTTCTTTTTCCTAATGAGTGCGTGTGAGAGCATGCGTATCGTGACATGACAGTGTGTCTGGAGGTGCATGTTCTCCAACATGTGAAGAGGTTGGGTTGTTGGACTGATGCTTATTGTTAATGATGCTGCTGCACAAACCCAAACTGTCCAACACTTGTTTCCCACCTTTGTGGTTCAGTGACTCAGCTGCTGGTACTGTCCAAACCGGACTCTATTTCAGGAACAGAGTACTGCAGCCATTACCGCTGACTAGCTCTTACTTTTAACTCTTTTAACACATTACTTTGGTTTCTATGACAACCAAGGCTGAAGTCTGTGTTAAGTCTGGGCTCTCTAAACAATCTGGCTGAAGAACCTGCACCATGCATCACTGCTGGCTAGCAATGCTGCTGCTGCTGCTGCTGCTGCTGCTGCTGCTGCTGCTGCTGCTGCTGCTGCTGCTGCTGCTGCTGCTGCTGCTGCTGCTGCTGTTGTTCCCCGTTCCTAATGAGGAGTGTGAATTATGAAGCCGTTTACTTTCCCTGCAAACGAATCCGTTGCATCAGCACAGAGGGGGTCTGCTGTTCCTATGTGACCAAACACCAAATATAAATATAGTTCATGGTCACATGACTCCTCTGTGAAACACAAACACACAATTCTTCTATTCAGCTTTTAAAAAAAAGGGCTTGAGCCATTTTCTTCACGTACTTTGTAGCTTTTATTGACCCCACAACATTTTTGTAGATGTTTCCCGAGGATCCTGGAAGAAGACATTGGAAGATTTGCCAAATCTGCTTAGTTCCACTGCCCTTGAGTTTTGACTCTGATAGGGAATGATAAACAGTCTGGCTCTTTCATGCTCCCACATTTTTCTGTGAAAGCCTAATATCTGTAAGTCTCCAGAGAGAGTCAGGAAATATTTTCTCAGAACATTTTTCAAACAGGGAGATGTGTTTAAACGGAGCCACACGAGAAACATGGCTTCACTTGAAGTCTGCTTTTAAGTCCCTGCTCAGCCTCATCTGTAATTCATGTTCCCGTGTCAAGTGCTTTCGAAAGGGCTGAATAATGAGGCAAAAACACGACGAGTCTGAATGTAGTGGTGATCCCATGAAAACGAGGCAGGTCAGAGCTAATGGTCCTTCATCTGGTGGCAGGTTCACATTACAGCTCTCGTCTGCGTTGGTCCAGGAGGTTTGTGACACTTGAACTGATTCAAATTATCTCCAGTACAAGAAGACATTAGTTGATGCTGAATGTTAATAAGATCCAACGTTTTTATACTATCGGAGAAGGAAGAAATGAAACACCTTAATTGATTTGATTCAAGCATCTTAAGTGAACATTCTGAGTCTGTGAACATCAAACACAGATGGAGCCTCAGTTTATTTAGAGGTTAGATTAGATTCAACTCTATCCTCATGCAAGACAACAAAATGCAGTTTATCAACCAGAAGAGCAATGAGCATTTACACTGTCTGCAGTAAAAACAAGGTTATAATGGATATATGTGTGTGTGTGTGTGTGTGTGTGTGTGTGTGTGTGTGTGTGTGTGTGTGTGTGTGTGTGTGTGTGTGTGTGTGTGTGTGTGTGACCTACTGTGGACCTAATATATTCATATTCAGATTTGTATTTGTTACATACTGTACACAAAAACCTTACACAACTGTTCAACTATGAAGAAAAAAATAGAATAAGGTACTGTAGGAGTGGAGTGGAGAAACAATAATTTAAATCTTATAAGAGTCTAAAGTTTGAGGAAATGTACATGATGATACAGTATGTGCTCAGCGACTGTTGTGTTCTGTACCAGGCTGGTCCAGCACTGGTCAGGACGTTCTCTGTCCACAGTGGATGATGTTCATGGATGGTTGACGACAGGCGGTGCGTCATCGTCATCTCAAGGCACCATATAAAGTAAAGAACACTAAATATAGGAATATTTAGAAAGCTAATTCCCAGAGGAAACACTAGATGAGAGTGGGGAAGACGTCATCCTATAAACACAACATGTCAGAATGTAGCTGCAGACAAATCATCATACATGTAGATCTGTTTTGTAAGAAGCACCGTGCGCGTGTGGGTCTTTGACGCCTTCGGCCTTGTTCTCGTTCATCACTATTCACTTCTATGCTTCGAACCTCAGTGTCTTCTTCGTCTGCTGCTTCTGTCCTGACGGGACCTGCAAAACCCAAACATGAGCTGTTAGGACCAGGCATAAATAAGTGTTCAGAGACGCAGCAGCTGATTTTTTTCTGAAAATGAACATTTTCTTCTCAAAGTGCACAGTGTCCCTGTCAAAGTGTGAAGGGACGAAGCCTCATCCAACTGCTGCTGTAACACTTACACATCGTCAAGTCTGTGATCGTAGATGTTGCTGTATGTAAAACATCAAGAATCCATGTGGAAACGCTGAAAATACGGTTTGTAATATTTGTTTGTAATAGTTGTTTGTTTGCTCTTTTATGAGAAAAAAGCCACATCAGGTCCGAATCCTGGACCAGAACCTGAAGCGACGACAACATTTACAGAATTATTAGACTTTTCTTGAAGAAATTAAACATCTTATTTTTCTATGCCTTTAAACTTGTGTTTATATATGCACTTGAATTAATGTATTACATGTTAGATTAACTTGACCAGCTCATTACATGAAGTCCATAAACAAGCAGGTTTATAACTATTTACTACTACACATACACAAAATACATTTGTACATACTACTTTATGTACAAAAAATGCAATTTTTAAATGTTTTTGCATATTTACTTACAGATGGGTGATTGTTTTTGTTGATTTATTGGTATACCAGATCTTTGTCCAAATCTACTATAGTAGCTAACACACTTCACACAGCCAATAACTGTTACCTGGTTGACACACACACACACACACACACACACACACACACACACACACACACACACACACACACACACACACACACACACACACGTCCTTGTACTTCCCTTGAAGTGAGGACCTCCATTGACACAATGCCTTCACTAGCCCCTTACCTTACTCTAACCGTCACAAGTAAAGGCAGACAGCTAACCTTTGCTCTAATCAGAACCAAACTCGATTCTAACCTCAGCCGAAAATCACATCTTGACCATCAACGAAGCCATCGGACTCGTGGGGACCAACCAAATGTCCCTACATTGTCGTCACCTTGATAGCACAGACAGACACAGCTGGGTTAACAGTGTGTGCAATCATCTTCGTCAGCTATTTCCTTCAGATGGTGAGCCAGAGCTTTTCCCGTCATCAGGGCTAATTTGTGTTTCCAGCCCAGATGCTGGACCACCGCCGACCTCTGGTCCTCTGATCAGGACTTTTACCGGCAGCCTCTGGACCTTTTCCTGATTCCTAACAACCAAGAGTACAAGTGGTTTTGAGGCAGCATTTCATTTCCATTACAACAGGCAGCGACATGAGCTCTGATCAGAAACCAAGACCAGGAAGTGATTTTGAGAAACGGAGAGTTTCTCAACATCGTCGATGCACATGAGCTAAGATGATGTCTGAGATGCTGAAGAGGCAGGACGATGTCAGAAAACCCAGACTGAATCCTCATGAAGTTTCCCTTAGGGACTTTAACCTGAACCATGATACTGTAGCTGGAAGTACAGTAAATTATCATATTACATTGCTAGGCTGTCAACAACCAATGATGAACACATTAAGGCTTAAATCACAGCTGCCCACACGTTTGTGGCTGATTGGATCAAGAAGCTGATTGGTTCAACAAAAATGTTTCCTCTCTTTACTTAGGGATGTTTGATTTTATTAGTTAACATTTCACCTAGGTCATTTTGATACAGATTATTTTACTAATGAGGCTGATTTGATTCTTACAGTCACAGTTCATTTCATTACACCCTCATAACATATACAGTACCTACTACTTATGATTTGCTATCAGACTTAAGGACAAGGTTAATGGAAACCAGGGGAATGGATCAGACCTGAGAGGAGGGAGGAGGCAGATGGAGGATTTTGTGCCATTAGAGTAATTGGGTTCCTGTTTGTATAAGCAGGTACAGCAAGTCTGCAGAGGAGCCTCATGCTGCATGTTCCTGATTGGCAGTGGATGAAGGTATTAAACACAGAGGTTCCCAGTCATGTACAAGAAGACTGAATGTTTACCGGCAGACAATGCTCCTGAAACGACCTGAGCCCGATGTGTTGTCACTGGTCACATGGAAAATGTGTTCAACACAAAACACAGCAGCATCCAGACATCCAGACAAAGGAATAACGTTTGCAATAATCAGGACTGAACCAGCAATAGAACGGTGGCAGGATACAGAATCATCTGGGTTTTAGTGGAAATAAATCCTCAGACCCACGAGAGTGGAACAAGTGATGGAAGCAGTGGGAAAAAGGATTTCGATGTTTGCCAGTATGTTGATAGAGTGATGAAGTAAAAAAACACAATAATAGTGCTTAAAGTGGGTGAAGGGGAGGAGAAACGCCGACGAATGAAAGGAGCAGGACGAGTCCAGCAAACAAAGATGAGCGGATGGGGAATAGTGAGGTCACAGCCAAACATCAAGCGTGCTGCACGGGTTCCGGTGGATGAGCAGAAAACACAGCGGCGCCTGCTTTGTGTGCGGGTGTAGGCGACTAAATACTACTTTGTGTTTAGTCGCCTACTTTAAACAGTTGTGGTTTTTTAACAGCAGCTCACGCAGATGTAGAAACAAGCAACACCTTCTTCCTCCATCATGATGCTTTATCATGGGGCAGTGGAAGAAGTCAAAGCAGCATTTAAAAATTTCGCAGTGTATGTATATATGTGTATATATATGTGTATATATATATATATATATATATATATATATATATATATATATACACACACACACACACACACACACACACACACACACATACAAGTCACTCCTTGTACTGTCTGACATGTCTGAGCTCTAAATGCTACAGCTGCAGATGCCTAATTACTGGTTTGTGACACCGACTTCAGCCTCATTAGTCTCGGTCATGCAGATACGAGGACTCAACCTTAAACCCAATTAAAGGAAAACCACAGGTTTAAACTTGGACATTTTGTGATTAATAAGAAACCTCTCTGGTGTCTTGTATGCATTAAATCACGGTTGGTATCAAGTATCTAGCGCTCAGGGCCGTTTAGTCACACTCACATTCATCCTCGAACCAGTTTAAAGCCTTCGGTGGCTTTTCCCGTCCTCAACGGCCTCAGTCCTGCTAGTTTTATAACTCACTGATCATCAGGTCAATCTTCTGTCTTCAGTCAATTATCAGCTAATCCAACTGACACCTGATCAATCACACCAGTATTCAAAGTGAATTCACCTGATTGACAGAACAAACCTTCTGCAGCAGATGTTTTGGATAAACTACATTTTAGTGAGTTGACTTGTGGTAAACTTCTGGCTTCCAGTTCACACTACTGCTGGACTCAGTTATATAAACTCAACCGCTCTAGTGTTTTTTTGTAAATCGTCTTCTCTCAGATGATTGTGATTAGCAGCAGATAAGCAGGCCACAGGTTATTGGTTTCTCCCTCTGCTGATACAGATCATAATTAGATGGGCTTTGAATTCATCCACTGAGACAAGAAGCACTATCAAACCCCATCCAAACTAATTTCACACATGATTACACCCGTGCCCTCAGAACAAAAGTGCAACAATAGGTAGGATCAGGATTTACAGGAGCTGTGGACTGAGGACAGCGGCGAGCCGGCGCGGTGCAGCGAGCACGGCGCGCCTCAGTGAGTCCTTAAAGTATTTACACAAACGCATCAAAGCGTCGGCAAACGCACGAATAATCATGTTCTTTGTCCGTGTCGAGGCCTCAGCCCGTCCTCGGTCCAGGTCACATCTACAGCAAATGAGGCCGCTGCTCTTCACTGTACTGGTGCTGATAGTCTAATACAGAAAAAGATTAAAAGTGTAATGGAGCATGAATGAATAACCTCAGACGACATCTTTC
The DNA here is from genome assembly GCF_900634795.4 of Betta splendens. Taxonomy (NCBI): domain Eukaryota; kingdom Metazoa; phylum Chordata; class Actinopteri; order Anabantiformes; family Osphronemidae; genus Betta; species Betta splendens. The sequence goes on along the minus strand of NC_040887.2, from coordinate 16,910,378 downwards.
TTATCTTAACGTCTCCCTCCCTTCACATAAGTTCCCAGACATCTTAAGAGGCTCAAACCTCATGCTTGATGCTTAGCTTTCTACCAGAGTCTTGTCTTATTTTTATTTTCTCTCATATATCACAGCCTTATATAACAAACCCATTAGTTCACTTCATTTCCTATTCTACTTGCTCAGCACCTAATTTATCACAAATCATTCCTGAACTGCTGTGACTCATCTGACTTAAACCGACCCCTGCTGTGTCAAAGCAGTTCACACATCAGCTGCTCCCAACGTTACCTGTTGCCAGGACAATAAAGCATAAGTACTGATGAAAGTTGCTGAAGAGACTATCTGAACATCTCCAAATGTCTGCAAAGCTGAAAAAAGCTTAAAGCTAGAGGGAGGGAAATAGCAGCCTTGTTTTCAATGTGACGGTTAGAACAGCAGTAAGAATAAGACAATTTTTTTTACATTCATTGTTTTTTCATCACTGTTATGCAAAGTTCACCGCAAAGATCGGTCATGACTGCTGAATGTACTGTAACTAGCTACTGACGAGCCAGCACATAACAGTCTGTTCTAGATTGGAAGGTCTTAAACTAAAAAAACAAACCTGAACAGTGGCAGTTAGATAGCAGCTACACAGAAAAAATGGGAAGATTTAAAACCTGCTGCTTTAAAGGTTCACTGTGGAAATGTTGGTGAGTTACATGTGGGCGCTGGTACAGTACATACACTACATGCTTTTATGGTTGGGGGGGGGGTCTGGTTTGGGGACCACAGGATTGCGTCTCTTTGCTGATGTCGACGTCCTGATAGCTTCATCAGATCAAGATCTCCGTGTGCTGGCGCAGTTTGCTCTCTCCAGATTGGTGGAGACTTCCTGCCCGAAGTGGAAAGTTTTTTGGGGTTCTGTTTACAAGTGAGGGAACGAAGGAGCGTGAGATTGATAGATGGATCAGTGCGGCGGCTGCAGTGATGCGGTTGGTGTGCTGTACGTCGTTGTGAAGAGGGTCACGACTGAAAGGACAAGATGTCGGATACAAGCGGTGGGAATGAGTTTCCTCCATAGGGTGGCTGGGCGCTCCCTTAGAGATAAGGTGAGGAGCTCTGTCACCGAGGAGGAGTTCAGAGTAGAGTCACTGCTCCTGCACATCGAGAGGAGCCAGTTGAGGAGGGTCGGGCATTTGTTTCGGATGCCTCCTGGAACTCTCCCTAGGGAGGTGTTCTGGGCATGTCCCACCCGTAGGAGGCCCCAGCGAAGACCAGGACACGCTGGAGGGACTATGTCTCTCTGCTGGCCTGGGAACGCCTTGGGGTCCCACCAGAAGAGCTAGAGGAAGCACCCGGGGGGAGGGAGGTCTGGAGCTCTCTGTTTAGACTGCTGCCCCTGCGACGCGGCCCTGGATAAGTGGATGAAGATGGACGGATTTACTTTAACTCCATTTTAACTTGACAGAGCTACAGTTGTAGAACCTGTTTGTGCTATGAGGCGTTTCCAGTTCAGACTGCAGTTATTGCATCAAGCTTCTTCCACTGAGACCAGCTTTAAGCAACCAGTGAATATTAAGCAGCCTGTAATTATCTGATTCTTCTTTGTTAAGAGTATTGTTGCTCATGAAATCATTTTATCTCCATTTTCAAACTTGCCAATACAAATTAGACTTTGAATATTCCCTTAAGATCTTCAACGTATTTGCATGATTTTTTAATCAGAATCAGAACTACAGCAGATATTACACAGCAGCTCTGGTTAATCAAGGAGAATGTGTTAATTAAATCACTTTCTGATTTGTGAAATGTATTTTGTTAATAATAAGCAAATATGCAATAAGGAAAATGTCCCTTGATTGACTTGGACTTTTAGTGAGGATGACTCAGCTTTTACCCATAAAAACAACAAACATGACAATATTCAATGTGAAAAACAACAAGTTCTAATAAAAAGAAAACCAGAATAAAACAGTGATGAAATGATTGAATTTACTACAAGCAATATTCAACATAAATAGTTAAAAATACAAATATATGATTATACAGAAAACCCAGCAAAGTCCACATGAGAACAGGAGGAAACATAAAAGCACAAGTGCTTTAAGTTAACATCATGAGGCTGAGCCTCTTGCAGCTTCCTGTCACACCAGGTAGCGTTAAAGCCTGGACGGCAGATTGACAACGTTCCAGCTCCTCTTCTCAGGAGGCTGCTTTATACGTCTGCCATGAAAAGACGCCAAAGAGAAGCGAGCACTCAGCACTTCCTGCACTCAGACTTATAGACTAATGATTCACTGTTTACGCTTCCAGAGGCATGCGCGCGTCTGAATGTGCAGCTGCTGCAGAAAACTGACACAACGGCAGGTGAAGCTCTAATGAAGCGTCCTGCAGCCGCCCAGATTTGTGTTCGTGACTCCACTTGGATGATAACGAGGGCAGAGCATCGGGGGAGGGTGCAGCTGTTTGGAGGTCTTCATCGAGTCCCAAGTACTGGCTTCACGCTGCTGGAGGCCTTTTAGCTGTAATCAGATCTTGAGCTGTGTTTTTTATAACTCTGGCTTCAGGCCGCAATGATGGGATTGTTTACGTGTAATTACTATCGGCCCTTTTCTGCCTTCAAGCCTCCTGTACTGTAGATGTGGTGGATGAATTATAATACAACAGTTTATGACTACTTCGTAGCATGTTATTCTGTTGTTTGGCTTTCTCCTGAATGATGTGGAAGAAATGCTGATTTAAGCCTCATCTGAGCTCGAGGACGTGATTAATAGGAGGAAGGACATCGTATAAACAGCAGAAGCACCTTGTTCTCTGAGCTTCTTAAAAATAGGCTTCATTTTATAAAATTACCTGAATTTCTAGTGGCCTCAGTGACTCTCAGCCGAACGAGGTGAACCTCAAGGTTTCGCCCGCTTCATTGACTGTAGCTGAATAGAAGCAGGAACATGTTATGTTACGCAACAGCCAAAGTCCTTGTTAGACATGATTTACATTTTATCATTGCAAGCAGAAAAACACAAGAAAAAGGTTCATTCAATTCAATGTACAGAAAGAGATTCACTGCGGAAAAAAGCTTTGAAATGTCACAGAAGTAAACAGATAATTTATTACGTGTTTGTTTTTTTTAGTTTTTCTGACTCTGATTGTTGTTCTACTGCCTGAGAACATTCTCAACCCTCTGCTACTCGATGTCTGTCATTTCTTACATATCTGTCTCAGAAGCAAAGTCAGACTCTGTCCTTCATCTCCCTGGTGCTGGACGTTTGGGCCACAGCTCAGGTCCTTCAGGCAGGACTGGTGGCATGTTTCCGAAAAACAATGAAATGAAAACGATGCTGCCAGGACAATATGAGCTCATCCATCCTTCAGACGCTTCATTGACATATTAAAAAGTTCATCTTCTCTAACAGCGTCTTTCTGGCGACGTCTTATACGTTATACGTTAAACAACATCACAAGATTTCTAAATATTTTTGCTTGTACTTTTTATGTTCAAACTATCCAGTTGGCCAGGATTTTGGGGGAATTTGGGGTTTTCGTTAGTTGTCAGTTATAGTCAGCACAATTAAAGGAAATAAACATTTGAAATATACCAGTCTGTGTAATAAATGTATATAATATACAAGTTTCACTCTTTAAATGGAATTAGTAAAATAAATCAACTTTTTGATGATGTCCTAATTATATGACCAGCACCAGTACCATGACGCAACTGAACCAGTGCCTCTTCCTGACTATACAGATGTTTGACTCATCTGTTGACTTCACGAACCGTGTATTATAAGCAGTGACATGACTCCTGCTTTGACATCATGAGTAGTGTCTTAAATTATAGTTTCAAATTTTTTGTCCGTTTGGACTTGAAAAGTAGAAAATCAAGGCAGAGTTCTATTGTTCCCTGTGGCCCTGAGTTCGTAAAGTACCGATCGTGTTTTCTTCTCCTCTAATGTTTCCAGTATGTGAAAGTGTGTTCACAGCGTTAACATCTGTTTCCCTTAGTGGGGGGATGGTTCAATGCTTGGCGCTGCCTTTAAACGTGATTTGACCTCAACTTGGCGTTTGACTGATCCTTCATCTCCTTCATCTTTATTCTCTGAATATTTGATGAAGCTGTGGCGAATGCAAGAATCCACACAGATACTTCTGTTATGTGGGAGATCTTCATGGTAATAAATACCAGGAAAGCGTCAGCCTCCAAATTAAAAACTACTTTACTCTATGTTGTGACATTAATATTTCAGATGTATCATCTGTTCTCATTCTGTTTAATGTTTTAAATGCACAGAAAACTGAATCATTTAATCGGAGATTGAAAAAGAGAAACTAACATTTCAGTAACCTGCTGTCACCAGAAGACAGCTTGACATTGTGAAGTTTTTTTGTAGTGTCCAGTTTTCAGCATCACTCACTTTTCTAAATTAAATTCTGATTAGTTTAATGAAACAGGGTTTTGATTTTGCGCATCAGTAAAATAGAGAGAGAGAAAGAGAGAGAGAGACAGAGAGAGACAGAGAGAGAGAGAGAGCTGAAGGGCAGCAGTTAATGGGATTGATGAGAGTGAACTAGGAACTCTTCATTCACTGAACAACTTCACTTTATTAGTCATTGAAGTGGCAACTGAACGGTTTACAGCCAGTTACATTATTTAGAAGTGAGGCTCAGTGGGACTAGAAGTGGAAGCCAAGTGGTTTAATCTCAGCTGGAATATGAATCACTGTCATGAAGGTGGATGTAATACTTTAACAATTACCTTAATTGTTATTATTGATACTTTGTCAGTGATGATGTCTGACTGCAAATCACGGCACCAGGCTGTCTTCTTTCACTTCCTTTTTTAATGTGCTGAACAATCAACTAGATGATTTAAATTCAATACTGTACATCAACCATTTATGACACACAAAAAAAACATCTGCTTCTGATAATACGTAAAGGTTTCATTTTTTTTCATCAGTGACTCTAGGTTTATGTCACACACAGTCTGCTTTGGATGAAAACCTGCTTTGTTTAACCATCTGGTCCTTCAGCTGCCTCAGAGTCACAGCAAAGATGAACCAGGCTAGAGGTCTGTGACACACTGTGACTGCTGTCCATGTGGCTTCATGTGTGAAAGTCAGCTGTATCAGTCCCATATAACAGTCACACACACATACGACTCCTAGAGCTGATGTACAGGACTTCAGTCATTACTGTCAGGCTCTGCCTCCTTGTTTTGCCGGTCATTTGATCCTTGTTACACCTCAGTGACCTGTAGGTGTATCAGCTGACACTGAAACGTGCAACAAGTTAAACACGGATCCATTCGGCACCAACCAACTGTTCCACATACATTAGACTGTATGTCTGAGTCCCTTTAAGAGAAATAGGCTGCTTATTTTGGCAGATGCCGTGATAGTGACAGTGCTTCCACAGCAGCTGGTGTGTGTGACCTGTCTGACTGTAACTCAATAAGGCTTTTCTTCAACAGCTCTGGTGATGTAGCACATGAATATAAAATGATTGACGCTGTGCAGGAACGTGCCATCGTGGTTTTACTATAGAGGTGAACCCAAAAGAAAAGAAAGAAGGTTGGCATATAGATGTAAAACCTGTTTGATAATTATTTAATACTGTCTCCTAAAACACACACACACACACACACACACACACACACACACACACACACACACACACACACACACACACACACACATCTGTGCCAGCATTTGACAGCTCATTCAAGCTGACACAGTGCAGACCGGCAGCGTGTGAATTATTCAAAGTGATTATTAATATTTGAGAATGAACAGCTTGGTGGATGAGAGTCATCACAGGCAACTTTCATCCTGCCTCCTCCTTCCACAGAGTGAGACGTGTAGCATCATCAGACACTCACAGAAAGACGTGATGACAACAAAAGAAGCTGAGCTGTTGATGGAGTCTTAATATTTGTACATCGCAGTGCACAGCTTCAATAATAAAAAAAATGTCATTTTAACTTGTGTTATTTTACCCAAACTTAATTATTTGACGCTTTTATAGATGATCATGCATCATCAAACAGAGCAGCTGGTGCAGGTCCCAGACTATCGAGCTGAGAAGGTCAAAGATGCATTATTTCCACCAACCCTAATGTTTCTGTCAAAGGCTGAGGAATAAGGACAATATGTATGACGGGTCATTTGTGTCCCTCTGAAGCGTGCTGAAGGCTGAGCAGCGCGATGCGATGAGTCTGTGACAACCTAAACACCGTCCGTGTTGCACCCCCGCCCTCCGGCCTGCTGGGTGCGCATTTGTTCAGCCTTGTCTGGTGTATTTGTTGCCAGTCACTTCCTGGTTTGTTTCCTGTTTCTGTGATTTAGGTTTGCCCTCATGTGTTTTCCATGAGTTGCCATTGTGTTGTGCATTGCGTGTCCTGGCACGTGTACTTAATGGCACGTGTTAATGTTGGATTGTTTCTTGTGTAGTCATGTTGTCATGTTAATGTGGAGTCCGTGCCCTTTGTTCAGTGTTGTATTTAAGTGTTCTTAGTTAGCATTCTGTATTGGTTTACATCTTTAGTTAGAGTTTTATCCTGCTTTGAAGTGACGTTCAGTTGTTTTAGCACTGAGTTTCCTGTTTCCTTTGTCTTGCATTGTGTTTATGTTAAAACATTTATTAATTAAATTATATTTATTTAAATTCTGTCTGTCTCAGGTCTTAGAGGTTGGTTCCTCTAATTAATTGGTCTGGCTCCTACTACTGGGAAGCCTAGAAGGACTTTAATAGCTCCCTGGTGAAGGGATGTCGTGGTATTGGCCTTAGAGGCCGTTATATTGGAGTATTAGGATGCTGTGGTCAGTTTAGCAGCTGCAGCAGCCGTTCCCTCACTGCTCATAGAGAGCTATGGGTCTGAAGGAGCGCCTGACTGCGGTGTTTGCGCTCTGTCTGTCTGTCTGTCTGTCTGTCTGTCTGTCTGTCTGCTGTGATGCTGGTGGATCTAGTATCTACAATAACGGACTGAGACGTTTGGATCCTTCTCCTAATCCTGCTTTGCATTATGAGGCATCAGCTAACGAGTCCTGTGGACTCAGCTCGATGCCTCCTGGTCATTAAGTCATCTGCCTGATGCATATTTATGCATTATTCTTCATCCGTTTCCTGCTTGCTTTTATATAAAATGTTGTTTTATCCATTTCTGCTAAATCAAAGTTTTGTTGGATTTTACACACTTAGTCGTAGCAAACATTAACTCTCAAAAAATTGATGATGACTGGATAATGTAGGGAGTATCGATCTTTTAGACGTTATACTCTAGAAGTTATACTTGATGTCATTATCTGCGGTAAAGGTGTTTCCTTTATTGTGAAACTGACATGAGAAAGATGTTTGATGGAATCTTACTGAGAATGAAAGTTTCCTTTTTCAGTCTAACTCTGTGTGAATATCAGAGCTTTAAACTGATTAGATCATCATTCATGATGGAAATGTTAATTTTTCTGTATTCTTCACTGGATCTTAATTGCCTGAAAATGTGACGTATGTCTGCTTTTCCAGATGTGAACTCCATCCAGGCCTGGTGTGTCACAGCGAACTCCATATGTAGTTACTGAATTCATTCCTCATTAGTACAGTATATGATCCGAGTGCCGGCATGTGATAAATAATTCATTTTAAAATAAGAATGTTGTGACTGAAGAGAAACAGGGACAGATGGTAAACGCAGAGTCACTGCATCCACAGCAGCAGTGTGTTGTACAGTGTTGGCAAAATAAAGAAATAGTAATAAGTAATAAAATGCAACGCAGGTACAAATTCTCAGTGCTTAATGACGTCCATCATAACGGTGCTGCTTTTAGTTCTTTAGTCTGAAAGGTTCTAAAACGCTGTGGAGTCATTAAGCTGCAACCACAAATGTAGATGTGACACACACACACACACACACACACACACACACACACACACACACACACACACACACACACACACACACACACACACACACACACACAGCTGTTCAGTAGACAGTGACAGGAGCAGAGATAGTGAAGAGTGAAAGACAAGGCAGAACGGAGGAGATGACTAGATGTTCTGGACCAGACAGAATGACGGAGACAGTCTGGACAGTTTGACGTGACAGACAAGAATGAAACGATGGCAGACAGCACTTAATCGGTGATGATAGAAACTGTAGAGGACCGAGGCTGTTGGAGATCATCAGTGTTCAGATCGCTGTGGTCACTGTGATGCTACTAAAGGGGGTTGAAATGAGCCTGAGGCTAAATTGACTGGGGACAGAAGTGGAGGAAACATTTAACTGATCCTCTAGTTTGTATTAGAGTTATTGATCCTTTCAACTTCAGATGAACAACCACAACCAGTGAGCATCACTGGTTTAAAGACGTATGAGCTGCAGACACTTCAGGTCTCAAGATTTGTTTGACTGGTTAAATGGTTGACGGATCAGTTTTAATCATTTAATTGTGTTCTCTCTCTTGTCAGATACACTAAGATGAAAACAGCCACTAACATCTACATCTTCAACCTGGCTCTGGCCGACTCTCTGTTCCTGGCTACGTTACCTTTCCAGGTAGGGGTCAATCAGACACACACACACACACACACACACACACACACACACACACACACACACACACACACACACACACACACACACACACACACACACACACACACACACACACACACACACACACACACACACACACACACACATCAGGACACCAGATTTCCAGATTTGATTCTCTCCTTTTCTGTTTGTCTATTCATTCATTTACTTATTATGTGTGTCTTGAGTCAGATGCACTGTAGAAGTTAAACACCAGAAATTTACTGTTTCTATGAAACAAGATAAATTTCCAATCAATGAATGTTGAATAGAACTGTAGAAATACTAGGTAGAAAACAACAGTTGGTGTCAGATGATTTACAGTAAATCACGTTTCTTCGTGATTTATTCTGAGGGACTCCTCATGCTGTTGACCCTTCCTGTCACATTTCACTGGAGGATTTCATGTTGGTTGTGTACTTCGTGGATGTTTGCAGGGCACCGACGTGTTTCTGGGCTTTTGGCCATTTGGGAACGCTCTGTGCAAAGCTGTCGTGTCCATCGACTACTACAACATGTTCACCAGCACCTTCACGCTGACGGTGATGAGTATGGACCGATATGTGGCCGTCTGCCACCCGGTGAAGGCTCTGGACATGAGGACCCCCCACAAGGCCAAGGTGAATGAGAAGCTGCGAAATGAGATGCTTTGACAAATGACTTTGTGGCTGTTTTTGTGTGGGAAAAAGATTCTGTCACAAAACTCTAGAGGTCAAGTCATCAACTGGGCTCATTTTACCTCTGTAGAGGCGTTTCCTAATTTTTGTTAATTGTTAATACACATTTATATCCATTTATTCCATTTCTGCCTGAGACTTAAATTATCTCATGAAAACTGGTTTTAATAGACGTATGAGACTTCTCAGTGCAACTGATGAGCATTGAATTGTCCCAGTAAACAAAGCAAACGTTTAGCTACAGTCCATTAATTATAATCCTCATAGTTAGAAAAAAACACATAAAGACTCCAACTTCAACTGATTTTGGGGCTGTTACAGGAAGGGATATAATTTTACTAAGCTTCACAGGGATGTGAATTTATTAAGTGCTGAGTAAAACATTTAACACTTCAGTCAGAGTAAACCTGCTGATTGTGATCAACTGCTCCTCAGGAAAAGGATCAACATTTAACTTGGTCAAATGTTGTTAACTTGTTTTCAGGTGGTGAATATTTGCGTGTGGGTGTTGGCTTCAGCCTTTGGAGTCCCAGCCATGGTGCTGGGAAATGTGGAGGAGGAACGTGAGCACAACAGTGAGTACACACACACACACACACACACACACACACACACACACACACACACACACACGCACACACCATCAGATTAACTTCACATTAAGAGGCTTGGTGGCTCAGTGGGTTGAGCGTTTGCTTGGGGAGCAGAAGGTGCCAGGTTTAAGCCCACCACAGCACCAAGTGTGTCCTTGAGTGAGACACTTGCACTAGCTCCCCGGGTGCTGCACTGTGGCTGCCCAGTGCTCCCCTTTAGGGAATGGGTCAAAATTGGGAAGGCGAGGTTCATTTCATTTCATGGGATTGATAAAATTCAATTAAAAAATAGACTTTAAGGTATTGGCCTCACTAATCATCATGGTGCTCTGTGTGGGTTTACCTTACTCCTTTACTTTACTCTAAATGCATCTCAGAACTCAAATGCTTAAATAAAACCATTACCATGACTCATGTGACCTCACCTCTGCATTTCAGGACTTTAAGCTGATAAAGGTTTGACTCTTTCACGTCGACACTCTCTCATTTCATCACAGTCTCTTTCCTGAAACACCTGATGAGTTACAGCAGCTTCCTCTTTGGTTTCATGACTGCTTATCAGTTACTGCTGAGTGGATCCAGCTGGGTCCCGCTTTATACACAAAGTGTGTGTTTGTTACTACAAATCATCTCACTCAGGCTTTCACACCCCCCCCCCCCCCCCCCTCCAAAGATTTATGGTCTAATATTAATGGAAACGTCTGCAGTGGAGCTGGGGTTGTGTGTGTGCAGCACAGCAGGGACTTTGCCTTATAGGGTTGTGTGTGTGTGTGTGTGTGTGTGTGTGTGTGTGTGTGTGTGTGTGTGTGTGTGTGTGTGTGTGTGTGTGTGTGTGTGTGTGATTAGCCCTAAAATGGACATCAAATCTACAGTAACTCTGTCATTTGATCTTATACCTAATGTTTAAAAATGACCAAAACATGCCACGATGATACAACCTGCTGTTCATAACGAGCAGCTCAGCGTTTCTGCCTCAGTTATAAATAATAAACATATTCTCCATCGTTGTCTCTCTGGGCGCTGGCTGGTTGTTGGAGCTTCCTCCTGTGTTTGACAGACTCACTATTTATGACCATGTAGAGGGCACAGCTCTCAGAGTTAATATTTACCCTGCAGGCTATGGAAATGCTTTGCAACTCTGTTACTGGACCCTTTTACCTTATGAAACATCCAATAATACCCCATAAGTAACGATACTGTACATCAATGCTCAGCCAGGAAAGATTTGGGCTTTGGGAAAGATTTCAAAACACTGGATGCAACTTAAATGAATGAGATAATTACAGGTGTGCACATTTTACCTAAAGCTGAAATTATTCTAAATGTGGCAAAAATGTACAATCTTGGAATTACTGTATCTTCATCAGTATTAATGCTGAACGCATACTGTACATTTTGAAAGAACCTTGAAGGGCTCATCACATGATGTTATGTTCAGACTTTTTCATTCAGAAACATTGCATAAATGTAATGAAAGTGATAATTAATTCAATAATAAGTCTAAAAACAAGTAGATTTATTGCAATGCTCTGAGACAATAGCTGTTGAAATGTACAGAGATATGAAGAGAATGAAGCAGGCTGTCAGTGATAATGATGCACACAGTGTCCTGGTACTGATTCACTTTCATTAGTTGGTGGGAGACAAAGATTCAGATGCTCCAACATTAAGCGGGTTTACAGCATCTCTTAGATCCTCTTCACCTTCATCAGACCAGAGCTTCAATGGATCCGTCTGTTAACTCTGACCAACCTGAAGCCAAACCCACATCAGCACTGATCAGCTGTAACAAATTGTGACACCACTTGGCATTTTGTGGATTATTCCTTTAGTGATGCTGAGTCACTGGTCGCATCTCGATGAGTCTTTGGAGAAGCTCAGACATGACCAGATAAAGGATAGTGGTGGCAATGACTACATGCTGAGCCCAGTCAGTATCAGCTGTGCAGTAGTTAGCAGGGGAACAGCAGGTCTGAGTGGGAGCTATTGATCCAGTCTCCATCTAATAGCATCATGGTTTTATTAGTCCACTCTACAGTGAAGCCACAGCTGCAGACTCACCGGTGTCTAGAGCTGCGGTTCACACCTTCTGTTCTTTCATTGTTCTCTCTTCGTCTGTCTTTATATTCTTCTATTTTCTATTAAATTAATAACTCTTAAAAGGTCATCTTTATCATTTGATTCACATCTTCTTTTACAGTATGTTATTTAATATCTTCTGTACTTTTTTGCATTTTCGTTATTGACCAGTATTTATACCAGTTCATATTTCTTCCATTTCATTCATCCTCATCTGTTTCACCTTGCTCCAGATTCTTCATACTTGCCCTTCCTCCATCACATCATTAGAGTTTTACTCTTGGCCCTGTCTCAGAGCTGTTTATTTTATCTGTGTTCCTTCCCCCTCCTCCTCCTCTGAAGCAGGATGGGAGACAGTGGCGTCATAGCGTGATGGCTGCAGAGGTTGTCATAGCATACCTCTCTCAATAATTGGGGTCAGAAGCTTTGCCCAAGGACACAGTGGCAGGAAGGAGGCAATAATCAGCAGTGACCCTGCTGTCACCAGCAGTGGCCCTCACTAATCCATCAGATGAGTAGGAAATGTGCGCTTCCTGGCAGCTTGTGTCTTCTAAACGACTGTACTGTATGTGATGAGGAAACCAGATCTTTAAAAAGATCATCTGCATCTTCGAGCCACTGAAGCTTGGTGAAATGATGTAACATGTATGTATGCGCAGGTTGCTCATCTTACTGTGCTGCTTTATGGCCTGTATCGGCCACCACTCACTGCACACGCTCCTCATGATTGCCAACACACAGCCTGTGTTATGTTACTAAGGCCTGTAGGTGGCGCTGTATGTGCATCATGCAGCAGAACGTCTGTTGTGTAATTGGGTTGATTGTCCACTTAGGCCTAATAGCAGCTTGATGTGTGACTTCCACTGGTACAGTAGCTCAAGGTTTGGTTCCTTGTCTTTATCTCTTAAAGTTAAATCTAATGGTTTTGCCCTTTAGTTTCCACTCCCAAAAGAAGTTGTGTGTTTATTTGGAGTCTCAGTCGTGTGATGACATTTGGGTCAATTAGTCAAAGAACACATGCTTTGGTTTGGAGTCACTGTCTGGTTCCTTAGTGATACCTGCAGCCCAACATCACTCCCTCACACACAGCTCAGTCACAGCTACACGCTAAATGTGAGCATTAAACGCATGAGCAGGTTCTGAATTATTGCAGATGAACAATAAACGAATGGAGCGGGACACAGTAGCTACACAAAGGATGAGAGCACAAAACCTGCTGATTCTCCAACTGGAGAACATTAACGCTTTGTTCACAGATGCTCTGATGTCTCGCAGGCCATTATGCTACAGCAACAGTAACATCAGTGAGCTGTTAGAGTTATGATTATTACAGTATAGTCGATGATTTGTTTTCTAGAGACAGAGAAATTACATTTATTAAGAATAAACCTGAGGTTGTGACACGTTGAGCTGTCAGAGAAAAATATCCCAGACATAAATTAGGACAATCAGTCAAAGGTTCACTCGACTACATAATAGAATTTTAGAACTTGGAATAAAAACTTAAACTCAATAAAGACTCGACAAGTCAACGCTACGGTAATTATAAGACAAACTAAACGCACAAAGGACCAGGACCAGAGGAAGCAGGAGGATGAGCTCAAAACCCAAATGTAAGAAACCCGATGACAGGAAGAAAACAGAGCGCTGCCTGGCACGAACCACAGAACACGTGAGCCAGAAATGAAGAAACACAACGTTCTGTACAACAAGAATCCAGACGGGGAGGAATGTGATCCACAATGGGAACACTGAGTCCAGGTGTGGTGGAACTGATCCGTCAGAGGCACTGGAAATGATGGTGCGAGAAACTGAAACCAGAGTCTGTCGACTGAGGCTCACAGTTCCAACTTCAGTTGTTTCTGCTTGATTAGCACCTTTGCAGATTTTTGTTGATATCACACAAAGTGATGCTTTGAGGCACGGCCAGCTGCTCTTAACAGCTGGATAGGGCCGGTCTCACCAGAGACTCACTCTACTGATTCCCTGAACGTTCACACTGTGTCTCAATTATCAGTTATTGAACAATCACTGTCCTTTCACCTCTACTTCAGGTTGTTGTAACAGTTGAGAAGACGCTTCTCTTCTAGGTAATTTACTCCACTTTCTCCATGTCTATGGCTCTGGCGTCCGATGCTTCTCTCTGCTCCCACTGAACAGCTTCCATGTGATTTCCCTGTAGAGTAAATGAGGCTAGGAAGGGGACTGAAAGCACGGCGCATCGTCTACCACCACATCGGCTCATTCAGACAAACAGACTTTATGTACTGTAACAGTTGAACCTAAGAGTATTTTAACCTGGACACGGGAGAGAAGAGGCAGCTGGAGATGAAGCAGTAGTTACTGATGACATGTGAGAGACTCACTCAATATGCAGGACACGGACATAAAAACTCCTTTACCTTCATTAGCCCAGAGTCTATTCTGAGTCTGGATGTGTGTTATTTGGGTGGAGGCAAATTCATTTGAGGGTTAAGAAATATGACAATAGTGGATAATGTAGAGTTGGAAAGAAGTAAAAGTCATCCGCTGACATTTCCAGAGACGAGATATTCCAGAAGAGCCAGAGTGATTTGTGCTAACAGCTACTGAGGGACTGCAGCTTGACCTTTTCTTGTGCTACATCTGGAGATGGAGAAAAGCTTTAATCGAGCAGCGTCTCTCAGATTTACACCTATAGGATGCAGCCATTTCATTGATCATGGAATAATAACGTTACATGCAGAGACTCAGCAGCTCTGTGTGTATGACTGTGTCACAGCAGCAGGGAGGAAATGAAGGCGAGCGGCATTAACCAAAAGATACTAAACATCTGCAGAAGAACTGAATCAAGTGGTAAATTAGTTTGTTTCTTGTATTTTGTGGGACGTCTTTCCACCAGTAAACCAGTCCTGCTTTGACTGATTCCCTCCGTTGATTGGTTTTGGTGTTTAAACTTGAAGCTTCTTGGTCTTTGTTGTTTCCCGGAACCGTGCAGCTCAGGTTCAACAGCATCACTTTCGTGTCTGCGTCTCTGCCTGATCTTCCTTCTATACAGTAGCTTCATGTATCCAACCTCTCTGACGCAGGTCTGTGTGTTTCCTGTTTCCAGGTGTTGAATGTATCGTGGTGTTGCCTGATCCAAGGAGCTACTGGGAATCCGTCTTCGGCACCTGCGTCTTCCTCTTCTCCTTCCTCATCCCTGTGGCCATCATCAGCATCTGCTACAGCCTGATGGTCAAGCGTCTGCGCAGCGTCCGCATCCTGTCCGGCTCCAAGGAGAAGGACCGCAACCTGAGGCGCATCACCAGGATGGTGCTGGTGGTGGTGGCAGCCTTCGTGGTGTGTTGGACGCCCGTCCAGATCATGGTCCTGGCCCAGTCGCTCGGCTTCAACCTGAGCAGCCTGTTCACGCTGATCCTGGTGCACTTTCTCATTGCTCTGAGCTACGTGAACAGCAGCTTGAACCCGGTGCTCTACGCCTTCCTGGACGAGAACTTCAAGCGCTGCTTCCGTGAGTGCTGCCACCCGTCGCCATTCCGCCTGGACACGCAGCAGTCAGGCCGCATGAGGAGCATCGCCAGAGAGGTGGCGGCCGCCTACAGCTGCAGGCCCGGAGACTGCGGGGGGCCGGGGGGGGGCACGCCCAATCCAGCATGACTAGGCGTGGAGCTGCCTTTGGTGGGGGTGGACCCCACGCAGAGGGGAGAGACGCATGGGAGCAGGAGCTCCAACACAGAACTGACTCTGATCACAGCCCTCTAGCGGCACGATCCCTCCCACCCTCCAACTAGAAGACTGGCTTGGGGTGGGGGGGACAAAGACGAAGAGTATGGGGTGGAGAGGAAGAGAATTTAAAATGAAGGGTGATTGTTGCGAACAGGCCCACAGGTCCATGCAGCGAATCCACTGGAAGCTCAGGCCACCGAGGATTCAGCACCTTCCAGTGAGACAGCAGCATGCGTTTCATAGAAACCTTAGGACCCGATGGAGAAGCTAAACATCTGGACGTGAATGTAAAGTCAGAATGTGTTGTTTTCTGGCACAGACCAGATGTGGACGTTCCACTTCCACCTGATGATGCCTGACTCCTGGCTTGGATGGAAACACATGAAGAGCTGCAGAAACCAAATGTACGACACCACCATCATTTCTTAAAGCGAATAAAAAAAAAAGTACCAACAACTTTCTCTGAAAGTCACAGTTGACATCTTCACTGCAGCTCATTTAAACTTTATCACTTGAAGTAACTTTTGGAGGCAGTGGATCCTCATTTTAGTTAGTTTGTTTGGTGATGGTTCCTGTAAAAACACGACGGCATTGTGCTGCTGAGCCTTTATCATGATATCTATAAATGCGTCTCATGAATGTTCTTCTTATTATTGCTGCTGTTTTTGCTGTGTTTTAAGACAAAATGACTGGGTCTAGACATGAATTTCATACTGAACTGTTCAACGGTTCCTGAATCTTACAGACGTGACATTTTTAAATTGCAGAGACAGAAACATTACATTTGTAAAAACTGTTCACTTCAAGCACTTAGGAAAAACATAACATAACATAAAAACATAGAATCTGTGATGATACTGAACAAGTAAAAACAGTGTAAAGAAAGAATCTTTTTACGTGAGTCACACGTTCTGGTCAAAGCTACAGTACATACAGTACAGCTGCTACACGAGCCTTATTCTCCCCTTTTACACACACACACACACACACACACACACACACACACACACACACACACACACACACACACACACAAAAACACACACACACACACACACACACACACACACACACACACACACACACACACACACACACACAGTAAGGGCTAGGACAGGATCGACACAACTACAGCTTTCTTCTGTCTGAACTGTTCCTGTACAGCTATAGTGTTTTTGTAGTGGAGTAACTACAACTACTGTTTTGTACCGTAAGATAATCTCACATACAGTTAATACAAAGTGTCTGATCTCACAAACACTGTTTTAAACACAGGATTCTTGAGTCAACCTCGAGTCTCCCACACAAACTTTCGCTGGCCTCATCTTTAGAGAATCCATTATGTGAAGCTTGTATTCTGTAGATCTAGATGTTTTAATGTGACTCACATACAGGACGGTGTGTACGGTTGTACTGCAGCTCCAGTATATTTATTATAACTGACCTTATGTAATATTCAAGTTGCCACTAAGGAAGAACCCGAGGCAGAATAATCCCAGGTGTCTTTAACTGAGCGTGTTCGGACCCAGACGTTGGTCCAGACGTTAGAGTCCCAGCATCACGTCGCTCTGACTCCCAGGGACAAAGGGGCTTAAACAGATCACACATGATGTTCTTGTGATTCTGGATCATTTCAAAGTGGTAAACTGTATAAATCAATCTGTAGTGTACAGGAACATTCAGTGGCATTAATATGTTTGTATGGTATAGGTTTAGTAGTGATGAAAACTCAGAGAGCATCTTAATACAGCGTGAGGTTTGCTGTCGTTCTCAGCGTTTGGTTGCAGTTTCAGTGAGACTGTCGATGATTAAACAAAGAACTGAGTGGATTCTGATTTAGGATCA
Source organism: Betta splendens (assembly GCF_900634795.4). Taxonomy (NCBI): domain Eukaryota; kingdom Metazoa; phylum Chordata; class Actinopteri; order Anabantiformes; family Osphronemidae; genus Betta; species Betta splendens. Next base: position 16,892,910 of record NC_040887.2, on the reverse strand, counting down.
GGGAGGATCCTGTTCTTTTCCTTGTTGATGTGAGGCTTATTTTCGTTTTCTTTGTAAATACTGTTATATAATATTTATCGCCACTGACGGTTGGATGCTACGTTCTGTCCATGAACTGACTTTGATGCTACAGCTTTAACAGAATCTCCATGTGACTTTACGAACTGCAGCTTTGTCGGTTGTAATTCATTTCAACCTATTAGTAAGTTTGACTGAATTAAACTATTCTTTGAACTTGGCCTTAAATCAAGTCGGTAACTGACGTTGTGCACAGACGTTCTAGATCTGACGAGTTTAGATGTTGATATTTGTTCTAATTATAATCCATGAAAACAGAATGAGGTCTAAAATCCATCTACATTAAAAACAGTGATCTATTGCTGATATACTGTATAATAAAGAGGAATAGAGGCCAAAGTTTCTCTTCCTCTTCCTTTTATGCAGCAGATAAAAATTTCAAACCTTTATACCTTTTTGCTGCTTTAAGTTCAGAAGTGTTGTGTAACTTTAGGACCTGGCTGTGATTCCTGATGACATCATTTCTAAGTTAATGTTTGGACTGAACTGACTCACTGACAGATGCAGCTGTTAATGAAACACTGTGAAAGTCACTTGTTCAGATTTCTATGGCGTTTTATTAGGAATGTGTTTGTGAATCACCCAGTGAAGAACAAATCTACCCTGGGTGAACAGTTTAATTCTAAAAGAAGAGTATACACAGCTCAGTTTGGTTTAGTAAAAAAACCTAAACCTTGTAAAACGTTCCAGCAGCTCATCTGGTCCATCTGCTCTGAGCAACGTGTCTTTTGTACGACCTGCAGCAGCATACAGAACGGGCCGGAGCATCACGGACACTGACCCCATCTTCTGAAGACGGACCTCCATACTGAAACGTCACTGTTGAACTCGCAGACATTTCCAGCTACTCTTTCGTGTTCTTGTAGCACAAAACTCTCTGTGATGGAAACCGTGTGTTTTTACCAGCGCAGAGTGGGACGTGTTCCACTAAAACCTGGTTCTGGAGCCGCTCAGTATCCTCCTCGTCTCTTGTTACCGGTGGTGTATGAGTAGAAGCTGTATCTCTCCTGCTTACTGTAGCGTTACCTCGGAGGTTCCATCCATTTGTTTACATTTTACAGACTATATGAATGTCAAGTTAAAATCCAAATGTAGGAAGAATATACAACGTTGATGTTATTACTGTTATTGTTATGGAGACTTTAAAAGCTGTGTTGCATCAGTATTTCTTTTACTATCTGTATATCTGAGTCGCACATTCAAACAGTTTAGCTGCTGTGATGTTAAACCTGCTGGAGCTTCAACGTCAGTAAATGTCTGTGACCGCAGAACGTGATGCTGGTTAAACATCAACTAAAGCCGCTGTGGTGCTGGAACTGTTTGAGTGCTCTGACTCAAGCTGCAGAACCCTGTCCCTGTTCGTGGGGCAGGACTGTACTTCTCTACCAGCTTGTTGTCAATGCATAGAATTTTGCTGAAGCTTGAATTTAAACTGTATATTTTTCTCTGCATATTAAATGAATAAATCAGTATTGGCCATGAATGTGCCGTACAGTGTGTTGGAGTTGTGAAACATCTAGACTGTATTTTACAAAGCTTCCATCTAGAGAGCTTTTCTTGAGGCTATTAGTCACAAACTATTCAATTGACCAACTTTTCTCTGACACCCCCCCCCCCCCCCCCCCTCCTCCTCCTCGTTCTTGCATTTATCAATTTATTACTTAAGCAATTTTCCACAGATTTTACAAGAAGAGTGTCAGCGTTGGCGGGAACAAAAGTGAAGAGGCAGCAGGAAGCCGTCAAGCAACAATGTTGTCGATTAGTAACGTATAATTACCAAAATAAAAGGATTCTCTCAGCAACAGGTTGAAACACGCTCCCCTCCCCCCTCCTTCAATTTTAAAACTCATGACAAACCTGAGTCATGTGATGGAGTTTGTTCTGAATAAATGTGACTGACACGGTGAACGCGTTGATGCTGATTCCAGCCACACACAGCATGAACCTGATGAGAACCTGCCTCACTACCTGGTGACGCACAAAGACAAGGTGGAAACATGTTGATGTGACCTATGCAGAGACTTAAGTTCACGACTGTCACAAAGCTTGGTCTGCAGATCAGAACCAGCCTGAGAGAAAGGAGCATGAGCTACTGCTGAAACAACATACTTTTCATTTTATGTCAGTGTGAAAATGTGCAACAGCAAATCTGACGATTCTTGGAGAGTCAAAGCTGTTTATTCTTCGTTCTCACAAACCTTTGTAGTAGGAAGCTGTGTGTGACGTGTAAGTCAGGGAGGTTCTGTTTAGTATCGAAGCCTTCACAGGGCAGCAGCCTTCCTTCCTTCCTTCCTTCCTTCCTTCCTTCCTTCCTTCCTTCCTTCCTTCCTTCCTTCCTTCCTTCCTTCCTTCCTTCCTTCCTTCCTTCCTTTCTTCCTTCCTGTTAACTCATTGGTTTTCCATAAGGTGAACGGCTTTTCCTCACCACAGACCAATGTGAATGACGTTTTAGTTTTTAACTGTAACCAACTTAACCTAGTGAGTTACAGTAGTTTGTCAAAGGCAGACATTGTTACATTAGTATTAATTGGTCAGTTGTACCTACTTTACCTTTCCACAGAAACAGGAGACGTTTCTACCTAGTCACTAAACCACTTACCTCTCGTTGTCTCCTCAGCCGACCAATATGTCTCTTCTGTATAAATGAAGAAAATCAGCTGTTTTGAGGTACTGAAGGACAAACCAACTACTTCATCTGTGCCTGAACCATCAGTCGCAGACAACAACAGTCTGCACATTATTGGCTGAACCAGGATTATTCCGCCATTATGTTTTTGTTTCTTTATTGAGTCTTCAGCTTGAGCTCATCCCTACGTGTTGTATGTTTGTCTTTATTACAATTATAATTATAATCATTATCTGTTGGAATATTATGATTGTGGTTTTTGAATTCTGCCTGCTGTTGGTTGCTCTCTGTCTAAACGCGTGTTTGTCTTCCTTTGTTTCTGTCTGAAACGAGTCCCAGAGATTATAAACAGACATTTGCATATAGATGCAAATGATGGAAACCCCGTGTGTGCACACATGTTTAATTAAACTGTCATGCAGTCACAAATACATCCTCATGTGAATTAGTGGCCAGGCAATTAGTAGGTCCAGAAATAGAAGCCTCTCTGACTAACACATTACTGGCAGAGGGACAAACTGGGACAGATCAGGAAACTGGTCGATGACACCGTTGAGTCACTGCTTTTAGATTCATTACAACCACTGTAATAAACCAGCTTTGTACTGGACGTTGTTTGTCCAGGGAAATGTAACTTTGTTATAATGGCAGATGGCATTTGTCTCTTTTGACCATTAAAACAACACAGCCCTCCAACATCTGCGAAAAACAAATGCACTGAGTAACTTCAGCGTCTGGAGGATCTAGAGCGGCTGCACCTGCTGCTGGCCTCCATTAGAGTCGGCCTCTGCAGGCGAATTGATTTTTGCTTCAGCCTCCATCAACATGCCTGCATCTCCCAGCCTCCCTTAAAAGCACAGGCCATCTTTGTAAAGTATGTGAGATGATTGAAGCCTTGGTTGCAAAGTAAGAGTGAAAACTCCAGTCGGCACTAGAGCAGCATACTGTACAGCTGCTACTGTTACTGGAGAAGAATGGTTACACATGAACACAGTACCAACACAGCAGCACAGAGACAGAGGCTGGAATCAGAAGCTATGGATGTAGGAGAAAAATAATAAAATAAAACCGTTTAGATTTTAAACTAATGTCACTTTTTCTCCTTTTTCTCAGGTAGTTTCTTATTTAATATTGAGCCAGTAACCGGCCTCTCCATGCATAAATGCTGCCACTGTTTATTCTGTTAAAGTGTCGCTTCTTGCAAACAGCCTATGAACATTAAGCTCGCTGTTCTCGGGCTCTTCTCCTGAAGGGCCGGCTGGAGAATGAATGAACAACACGTCCTCCTTCTCTGCCCTTTGATCGGCTGCTCAGCTGCCAACTACTGCAGAGCAGCAGCTTCCTGCCAACAGTGGACGTCTGTGTTTGGACCTGGGCAGTGTTCACGCTGGGATGTTGTGATGTGTCCTTACTTGACTCTCTGCTACCAAGACAGCATTTCACTGCACAAACTCAAAATCTTACCTAGTATCTTTATTTATTTTCTTTCTGTTCTCCCAGTACAACCAGTGTTCTGTACTGGGATCCATGACGAGGGCTGACATGGCTCAGTGGATCACAACAGTGACAACAGTTTGAACAGCTGAAGATACTGGAGCCAGGTCAAGTTTATTCATAGCATCAAACACCGACCAACATGTGTAACAGAACAAACCTATATACTAATAACACCAAACCAGTGTCGTCTGCCCTTATACATGAAAACACCTTCTACCATTTACACACCTCACAGTGGGACTTTTGGCCGACACACAGACAAGTCCTCGAGCAAGTAAAGAAATCTGTCAGCGTGTGAGGAGTCAAGAGGAGACATGATGCTTCAGGACTGTTTGGAAAGTACAACCTGGGATGAGCAGAGCCACACAGAGCAGCCTGGAAGGTGTAGGATGTAGAAGCGAGAAGAACAATGAACCCAGGAGGACAAACAACGTCCACGGGTGTTTGCTGCCATGTTCAACTCGTTCTAGACCACAATGGATTCTGGCTTCAGGTTCGACCTCCACTGTCAGTACCATCCCACAGAAAACTCCAATGGCCTCCGTAAATGAGTGTCTAGTCGTATAATAAAAAATTAAATAATAATAAAATAAAAAGCCCAGATACCTTCTGGTCAACAAATTTGGCAAGTATGTGAAAACCTGTCAACCTGGTCACGGTGTCAAATCCCAGCAGCCCCTGCACTCTGTCTTTTAGGAGATCTAGTTTCAGTGGTTTGGTCTAGAGACAAACACATCACACACCCTTGTTTCTGCCTTATGTGTTGCAAAGAAAATCATCCCCAAAACTAAAGATAAATTTAGTATTACTCAGTACTTAAACAGCTTGTTAGATTACACCACCTTAGATACATTGCCTGCTTGTTCAAATAAAATAACTAGAATTACACTCTAATTGATTCCACTTCCAGGTAGGGATGCCTGGAGTGCCTGCTGGCCCAACGGGATGGGGCAACGGGGGTGGTTGATACTGGGGTGGTCGCTTGGGAACCGGTTTCGGCGATGGTGTTTGCGGGAACCGGCACTCAGGTGCCGGGGTAGGGCCATTTGGAGGGCTGGCGTGTGCCTGTCTCCAGGGGACGGAGGCGGGTCTCCCTGCCGGTGTCTGGGGACCTTTATTCGTCCCACCATGCATAAATTTCCATGTTGCAGCAGCAGTACAAAACAAGGGCAGCGTCAAGATTATTTACAGTTTAAGTAAAATTAAAAATATATCCTATATATACACACATGCACACTGAGGTGATGGGTAATTCCACCATGGGTTGATCGGATATTGCACATTGCTGTAAAAGTATGTGTACTGTATGTGTAAAAGTACTGTATGAGTGTAGGTTTGAGTGGAGGACTACATGGGGCGAGCATTGGGCATGTTTGAGAGAGAGAATGTGTGACAGAGGTGTGAGGTTTGTTCTGGCTGCGCTGCTTGTGGTGCCTGGGCAGTAGTATTGCGATCCCTGGGTCTGGCTCATCTGTTCCTGGCTGGGGGGTTGCGGGGTGCAGTGGGATGGTTACCGGTATCTTGCTTCCCAACTACATTACTCCACACTCATCCAATTAGGTCTGATGGAGGGACTGGGGCTACTGAAAAGTAGTTCCACCAAACCGTCTGGATGAACTGTGGGGTCCTGAGGTGCCTTTTCCGCTGCCCCCTGCTTCTCCATGGTGGGGGTTGGGGGGGCGCACTCGGGAGGGGCTGCGGTCCCTGCCTGGGGCCACGTGGGCAGCGGGCCAGAGACCTGAGATAAGATAAGAAAACCTTCAATAGTCCCACAGTGGGGAAATTGCTTCACACAACAGCAAAGTACAGAGCAGAGAATACAGCAACAGAATAAAAGACAGTTTGTGTTGGCACAGTACAACGCAGTACAGTTCAGCACAAGAGTGAGTATGAGGTCATTGTTAAGGGTTATTGCACAGTGTTTAAACGCAAATCTTGTACCTGTTTGAACAAATGTTGCACAGAAAAGTTGTACATTGTGTAAATATAGACTAGATATATAATCATGCACAGAGTTTGCACAAGTATTGTGCAAAGGAGATTACTACATAACCAATGATGCAGTGGGTGAGTGAATGTAGTTGGAGGTCAGTAGTCAGTAGTTCTGATTGTATAATCTAACAGCAGCAGGGAGGAAAGACCTGCTGTATCTCTGTGTGTATCTCGCTCCACAGCTAGGGTGGATCAGTCCGTTACTGAAGCTGCTCTCCAGAGCAGACAGAGTCCTCCAGTGGGTGAGAGTCCTGGTCCATGATGGTAGAGTCTGCTCTGACCCTTCCTGCACAGTGCATCTGTGTTACATGTCCAGTCCAGTTTATTGTTTAGATGCACACCCAGGCATTTATAAGAGTCCACTCTCTGAATGTCCATTCCCTGGATATGCATCGATGGAATGACAGCAGACTGCTGTACTCTGCATCGTCATCATCGATGATCAGTCCATCACTCGCAGAGTCATCAGAGAACTTCTGCAGAACACACCTGTCCGTGTTGTGTCTGAAGTCTGACATGTAGAACAACCCTCCCCATGAATGACAGTAAGCAAATGGTGTTCTGCTGCCTGCGTGGTCTCTTCTGCTGACCCCCACCAACTGCCGGCCTCGTAGTGTGGGCCCGATGTGGTGCCAGGGGATACGGTCAGGCCACAAACCCTGCGACATCACATATATTTAGGATGGACAAATAAAAACAAACAAAAAAACATTAATCAAGAGGAGTACAGTATATATTTTTCTCATATACTAAAATATACTACTAAAAGCAAAAAGCAAAAAAAAGAGCCTTAATTGGTTTAGGGCAGATCTGCCAGACACTCTCTCTCCGCTTATTATCATGCTGTCGCTTGCTGGTCTGATTTAACCATTTTCTAGCCATGTTTTCTGTGGTCATGTTAAAAGCTTATTAGAATCATGTTGAGATGCCAGATCGTTAGAGTTGCTTCTTTTGTTTACTGCCGACAAAACCTTTTTTTGTTAGACTATAGAAGCTGGCGGAAACTGAGTCCTGCCATCTGGCCTGTGGAGTAGACACATTCTTTTCTGTTGCCACTGAACAGGAGGAGGTGAATCAGAACCTTTCAACCATATTCATGGGTAGTTTTATGTTTTTGGTGCAGATGTGTCCTGTAGCTTGACATAGCAAGCTAATATTACACAATAAGGTTGTAATTGTGTAATATTTTTTCCTCCCCAGTGATTGTGGTGCCACAAGTGTTTACCTCTAACACACACACACACACACACACACACACACACACACACACACACACACACACACACACACACACACACACACACAGCTCAGGGACTTTCTACCTTCTGTGTACTCGACAACCTCCTGCAGGATGGATTGAATGTGAACACTTCAGTTTGGATTATGACCCATGAGCAGCACTTTGTCCTGAGGCTCAGTGCGTCTCCTCCTGGTTTAGTGCTGCTGTTACTGTTGTTCACACTGTGACTCTTCCATTATTTTGGCCCACGTTAATCTTATTAGTCTGTAAAAGCTCTGTAACATAACATCTATAATTTATGGATTAAATGAGTCACGTTAGGGAAAATTATCCCAAACATTCACATTGAAAAACTAAATTAAATCAGAAAATTGTAATATTAAACAAATATAATAAACATTGTACAATTATGGAATTAAAAACTATTTAGAATACACAGTTGGTGTTTAGTGTAAGGATATTAGTGAACATCAAAACCACTATAATTCACAATTTATTATTTCTCCTCTCTTGTAGCATAATTAAAGGGCCCATCTAGATTTAGTATTAGTAGTCAAATACTTTTACTCATGATAAGTTTATGTGATGTGAAAGACTAAACTATAGAGCTCTAGTTTTTATACAATATATCAGAACTTTTACTCTGTGCCAGTGCAGAAAACATTACTATAGCAACCAAAGGCCAAAGCAAACTGAAGAAAAACATGTTAGTTTGAAACAGCTAAAAGCAAGAATGATGCGGTTCAATACATAAACGCGACGTGACAGGGTTCTGTTGTTGTTTGAAATGACACGCGCTTTGTTCCTCAGCTGCTTTAGGTCCTCCTCAAGCTTTGATGCTTTCTCCCGTCTCCTCTCCACTCGTCCTCCTCCTGCTCTGGCCCAGTGCCTGCAGCTACGAGGCTCCTGAGGAGACGCAGGACGTGTTCGCTACGCGTGCCTGTCCGGCCTTCCTGACCTTCACCAACGCCGCCCACCTGGCTGGAGCCACGGTGGAGCTCCCATGTCACTGCAAACCCCACCAGGTAACAGCTGGTCATCCTGCGTCCTAATATTATAGAGCATCAACATAGCCTGCTGCAACTGGAAATACAATGTTTCTATCAATCACAATAACCATCAGTAAATTTTCTTTGTCTGAAATCTCGGCCTGTATGAAGTTCTCTGGTGTTCTGGTCTCCTGTACATTTCAGGTTCAGTCCGTTGTGTGGTTCTTTAAGAAGCATCTAGGACACTCTGCGGAGACCAAAGCCTTGACTGATTACCATGGCAACAAGGTGCTGGACACAAGCCACATCCCTCACAGTGCTGACCTGCGTAGTCGATTCTCCATCCGCCTCTTTAGCCTGTTGATCTTCAGGGCGGCTCCCGGTGACTCTGGTATCTATATGTGTGGCTCTGCCCACAAAGACTTCTTCTACGGTTATGACCTGGACATTCAGGAGGCGCATATGCTCAGATCTAGTTCAAGGTGAGGAGACGGGCTGATACTTATTGATGACTGACAATTTGAATTTATTGAGCTTTGGCTAGTGGTGGTGACAACCTGCATCTAAACCACAGTGATCCATCTCTGGTTTTCTGCAGGCTCAAGACGCAGGACATGAGAAACAGAGCTGCCTCTGCTGGCTTAGCTCAGCCCCTGTATGAGGTGTTCACCAGGTTCCAGCCCTGGTCAGTGTGCAATCGCTGTGGAGTGGCTGGGGAGCAGGTGCGCGTGGGACTCTGCTACCTCCAGTCCAACTACCTGCACGTGCGCTACAGACGAGCCAACCAAACGGTGGCTTCATGCGGCTCCAGGGCGGTGCCTCGGGCCTTTGTCCACCTGGAGCAGAGGAGGGTTGAGGCCACGTTAGAAGTGCGGAGCTGTACAGTAACGTGTCCACCTCCAGACCCTCGTCCTTCCAGACTGGACTCTCTGATGACATTTCTTGGCTACAGGTGAGCTCATTACAGTGACACGACACCAACACCAGCGTGGTTTGATCCAGCTGCAGCAACACAATTGTCACCAGTGTAACAGCATTTTAAAATTCAGAATGCTTGTAATGGTTTCTAATAAATCGAAACCCCTATCAACTCACAGTTTGTGGTCCATCCTGTGTGTGTGGTAGTTCGGCCTCTCGGCCATCGGCGGTGCCAGTGTTTTACGTGAACCATCCAGCAGACAGCAGCCTGGCCTTGGGTTGCCCTGGCGCTCAGTCCAGCATGGCTGTAGCCTGGGACCGAGGATCTAAACCCATCTACCAAACAGCGGCTAACCTCAGCATCATAGGCGCCAGGATAGTGATAGACGCTGGACATCACCTGTTGTTCAGACCTGCACAAACACAGGACTCAGGTAAAAACCACGCTTTACTGGACTATATCCATCCACAAACAGAGTATATTTACATCCGTCCTGTTCCCCGTCTGTCCTGTTTACCTGCTTCCTCAAACATGATACTGTTTTAACACTACTGATTCTTTCAGGCGTCTACTACTGCTGGCTGCAGGGCCGCCGGGCTGCAGAGATACACTTGCTGGTCTACGCCCATCTAGGGCGGAGCCAGTCGGTGACATCACACCCTGACTTCCAGAAGGCTGTGTTGACTGTGCTCCAATCCTTTGCCATCATGACGGCTGTGTTTTGCCTGCTGGTGTTTGTCAAAGCTGGAGTCAGACACTTAAGGGACAATGGAGAAATATACATGGATTAAATTCTTTTAAATTAGTACAAGTGTATTTAAACAACCACTAATGAGCAATAATAAAGGCCAAAAGCTTTGCTAAGTGTAGTTTTGGCGAAACTTGTGTCAGAAAAAAAGGTTCAACACCCAAATGATCCTTCATCTCAGCATCACCAGCACTTGCTTTGCTACTGTGGATACTCTCATTTCTGTATAGCAGCTGTGCAGCTGTAACTATATAGAATCAGTTTGGAGAGTTTGTGTTAGTGTGACTGGAATTAATCAGGTGATGCATGAGCACCTGCTACAGTTGATGAGCAAATCAGCCAGTTCTCTTCCACTTATAGAAAGGTTCAACCAGCTGTTAGTGTGAACAGCTGCAGAGTCGTTTTGCAGGTAAGAGTGTAACAATCCCTCTTTCTGCTTCCTGTGTGTGAGTTAGTGGTTACACACATAAATACAGCAGCAGGTGGAGAATGGGGAGGGTGAAGGAGGAGAAGCTCCAGCCATTAATCAACCCAGAAATGTAGCCAGGCTGTTCACTGCAGGATGTATGAACAGAGAGCAGGTCCCTCACCTCATTGTCCCTCGGGAATAAAAAGGTAGTTTAATTTAAACCCAGCCAACACTGCACACACAACACCTCCACCGCATCGATGGCAAAGCCAGAGCTTCGGCTCTGACTAATTATCATTCATCTTGTTGACTGAGTGAACTGTAACTCAGTGAACTCAGTAGCTGGAGGTATAAAGAGGCAAGACAAGTCTCAGCAGAACCACAGGAGACATCACAGACACATGCAGAGTCATTATCATTAATGCTAACCTTTCCATACTCTAATATGTCTTCATACTTAAGCTTTTATATTTTGTCTACAGTTAGAAAAGTGTCCAGCTGTTCAATTCTAGATGTTTGTACGTGTTTATCTCATTCCTCCCCTCACAGTGTGTCCACACATTTTAAGGCGGGAGATGAGGGTGGAGCAGACACAGGAGTGAACCTAAGATCATATCACAGACGCCAGAGAGGCCCGGGTGGTTGGTGTCGGTGTCCAGCATCAGGTTCCAGTGGTAGAGAACAGAAAACTCATGAATTTCCTTCTTCACAGCATAAACATGTCACGAAAACACATCAAAATCAACTGTTAATGAATAATATTTGATAAGCTCTTCTCTGTGCCCTTCACGCCTCTGATCTATTTCACCCCATTTTTTCTAATTTCCTTCTACATAGAGATGGATACTGATCAGTCTGGGTTATTAAACCTGAGGACGCTGCAGGTCTTCACAACTATCACTGCAATCTTCACCTTTAAGTGACCTTCAAGCTTATCTGGAGAGGCTGTCATTTAAATCTCAGAGGACTCACCCTTCCTATTTCATTAGTCCCAAAATAATTAATTTCCTGTCTGTCATTTCTATTCGCTCCTTTTTTCTTTGATGTAAAAGATTACTGTAGATACAAATGTTGCCTGGCTTGTGTCCACAACATCAGAGACGCCTTACGTCCCTGCGAAGGACTTGCATTACAAGCGGGATGACGAGGTTTGACCGGTGAGGAGGTTTTACTAGAGTCTTATTAATATGAAGAGAACCGGGAGCATCTATTCCTGAGGACTGATGAGGACCAGTAGATGTGGTCATGGACACAGAAGACTCACCACCTCCATATGTGATGGAGTTGGTGGTTTAGCATCGGCATTCTCGATTTCTAGTTTCCACTGTGGAACCTGTTTTAGAGATTCACAGTCATTAAATATGTTCTAACTCTTAGTTCCTTTCCTGCAAAACATGCCCAAGGAAACAATCACCACCTGGAGGGACAGAAAATAGAAGATAAAGCAGACTCACAAGTGTGTGTGTGTGTGTGTGTGTGTGTGTGTGTGTGTGTGTGTGTGTGTGTGTGTGTGTGTGTGTGTGTGTGTGTGTGTGTGTTTGTGTGTGTGTGTGTGTGTGTGTGTGTGTGCGGGGGACAGCATATGGAATGTAACTGAGGACAGTGGATCAAAGTGCTTTGCTTCAGGTGCTTTGCTTCAGTTCTAAAAGTAAATCTCTGAGACGAGTAGAGCAGATTGAGGCTGAGAGTTTGGCTCTTACAG